>NC_141605.1:5958264-6170764 GCF_047967505.1 Dipteris shenzhenensis
TCTCAAAATCATCATCTACCATATCTCTCATCAAAACTTTACCATTACCATTTTTTCTTTTTTGCCTTCATTTTCTTCCCTTCCCATTTTTACCTACATTGTCCCCAATACTTGTATCTTTTGTCACTCAAACTTGTTGTGAGTGCATGCACAGAAGGCATCATGGGTATGTTGCATTGGCACTCAATTCCACTTCAATGTTTTAAGATCTCAACACTTGCAATTGGAGACGTACTAAAGCCGACTTCAAGTATGAGTGTGTCTCTTTAAGAAGTTTGAATGTAGCTAGCCACCAAATGTGCCTTTCTGATGACTGAACACTAAAATATTCTTGAGCTTCCGTTTTTTTTTTTTCATTTTCAAAGCCTTTGTTCATCAACATATACTCATGATCCCCTCTACAACTTATGCCCTTTGACAACGTGGAATGCACATCTTATTTCCTTCTTTTCTTTAATTTTTAGCATCCAAGCGTTCATGTGTGAAAACAGATTTGCAAGATGATGCAACTTTAAAGACCTCCATAAGACCGAAGCATGTCAATGGCCCACCACTTTCTACTACTCATTACAATGCTGGCCCTATAGTTCCACTACATCATAACTTTATAGGTGGCGGAAACTCACTACCCACTCTCTCAATAGATGTTCTTTCAAAATTCATTTGACATCACTTCGAAGTTGTTGGTGAAGTACGGTACCTTTAGAGCACGCAATCCCAACTATCCTATCTGCATCTATGTTGACTTGTGTGATTGGTGCAACTGTGACACAATTACCCTAGTTGTTCCACATGCCTTTGTTGAGCAATATAGGGAATACCTTGAGACTGACTCCTTCTATCGTATATCGAGGGAGCGACTATTGTGCCAAAGGCCAGTGGTGGTGAGGGGGGGAATTCCACCTATTCTCTTCATGTTAATTGATACGAGGTGAGCCATTTGATGGTACCATCTCGTTCTTTCCTGAGACTACCATTGCATTGTATTTTCCTTGGGCCTCTTCAACCATAAACGCTGGCCTAGGTACCATATCCACAGTCTCTAGCACAATATCTTTTGTGGTAATCAAAGTCGACTCCAAAGGTGGATTGAATGTCCAGGTGATCATCGCAGACGGCCCACGCAATGAGGATCATGCCACTATGAGTTCACTATCCCTGAACGCTATGCGAACTACACACATGTTTATGCTTCTTACTTTGGTACTTTTTCAATCGAGGAAACTAATTTGTGCTCACTCCGAAGTTGGCGTCTGTGAATGAAAGGAAGAGTGTGCAAGCACAATTGATCCAAGAGTTCAATGACAATGGCATTGTCATGCATAGTTTGCGAAACATTTCGTACATGTGAGCTCGAGATGCATAGGGAGATGTGTTTGCTTTATTTGCCATTATAGGATGACGAAAGCAACATCAACATTCATAACGTGTCATGGCATGACGTATACAGAGACAATGAAGAAACCATAGAGAATAATATGAATGAGTTCAACAAGATAATCATGTCGGTAAAAGATTATGGCAGAACAAACTCAGAAAGTAGCTCATCTTCATTAATTTCGAATAGTGAATTGCCACATGAGCAATATGTTTTAGGAATGGATGCTGACATACCTTCCAAGTCCAAGAAGCTACCTATACAAAACCTCAGAACATATGAGACAATGCCAAATGAACAATATCATGCACTACTAAGAAAACTTAACAGCAAACAAAAGCAAGTGATTGATGACATCATGTGGAAAAGATCAAATAGCAAAGATGAAGAAATATGATTCTTCTTGTCAGGGAACGCTGGTAGGGGAAAAACGTTTACATTAATGTTGATTGTTCAAGCACTACTACGGCATTATTCTCACAAGGACATATCAAATGCAGACAAACCGAGAGTATTGCAACATTCTATATCGAAGGCTTCACTATGCATTCGGCATTGCACTTGCCACTCATAACTATAGGATACAAACCACTCTCGTCTAAAAAACTTCATGAACTAACAATCATGTACAGTGCGCTTGAACTAATAGTCATCGATGAGATCTTGCTAGTAGGCCAGAACACATTCATAACGGTTGACATGAGGATGCGTGAAATGAAACATAATCACACTCAACCATTTTGAGGCATTGACGCTATTGTATGTGGAGACCTATGCCAAGCAAGCCCCACAAAAGATAGCTGGATCTTCTCAACCAAACCAGATTCAATATCATCTGCTGCTAACCATATTTGGAGACAACACTTCCGCTACTACGAACTTACTCAACCAATGAGACAAGAAAGCACTGAATTTCTGACAATATTAAACAAAATAAGAGAGGACAACACTCAGACGATGACATAAACACTCTTAACAAAAAATACAATTGACAACCAAAAGATAAAGAAAACATACCACACCTATTTTACACTAATGCATTAAAGGACAAGCATAATGACTAGGTATTCCAACTTCTATTGGGACAACCGCACATACTAAAAGTAATAGACAAAAGACACAAGCAAGGCGAAAAAAAAATAAGAACTCCTACAGACCCTAAATGCACGGTAGGATTACACGAACAATTAAAACTAAAAGTGTTTGTGCCTATGCCCTATATAGATGGTGCAATTTACACCATCCTCAACATGCTTTCCAATGCAATTCTATGCTTGCAAGAAACACACACTAAACCAGGCAACAAGATCCACATTAAAGGATTCAGACAAATTTAAAAAAACGAAGGGCTCGAAATAGCAACATACTACAAGAGACAATTAAAACTTCTGGACACATATTACATACACGAACACAATGCTTACTCACTACATTTCAAACAAAAAAAATAAACGTACTCAATGTAATTAACATTTACATACACACAAACACACAAATGACAACATTCCTAATATGCCTCCATAATTTTGGAAAAGGTCAACAAAATGAATAGCACATATATTTTGGGAGACTTCAATATTGACTTCCAAAGACAACAAAAACATAGTCAAATTACAACAATTCATGGAAATACAAAACATGAAACAAATCATCACAACATCAACAACAATATATGGATAAAAAATTGATCACATTTGGACAAACAATTTCTTTGACAAACAAATTAGTGGAACAAACTTTGCTTTGGAGAGACCATGCAATTATTTACACAACCTTTAACAATAATTATTAAAAGATGAAACACACAGGGCAGGCCCGATGAATAAAATTCAGCTTGTTGATATTTTGAAAGAAAAGTTTCCGTATTAGAAAATTGCTTTGGGATAGATCGTAGTATCAGATGCGTGACGATGATCTTTCCTGTGTATGCGCCTTGGCGGCAAAAAGCTGCCAGATGCTCTGGACGTGATAGTTTTCTGTCACAACTCTACCCAAGAGTACTCCTGCTTGCAACAGCTTTGTTGATTGCTGATTGAGAATTCCACTACATGACGCCCCCTCATGTTTCCTACTGCTGTTCTCCACTCTACAAATTCCTTTAAGTTCTTCCGTCCATGACTGGCACCACGAGGTTGCAATGGCATTGCCGATCGATCGTGGGCTTTGCAGATTTATCGGTCCAGCTGAATAGGAAACGTCAATTGTTTACTGAAGAACCTACAGGCTATGGCCAAACACCATAAAATCAATCGTGGGTACTCCGCTTCTTTAAGAAGCGATCGTGGTCTGCTCCCTTGATCGCCACAACAGCAGCAGAACCAATCGTGGGCACTCCTTATAAAACAGATCTCTTGGACTAGCTGCTGGCTGCCCAGTGCCCACCTCCCAAACAACAAAAAATTTAGATCGTGGTGATTCGTGAACAACAACAACATTTCCGGCTCGGGGATAGAGGAAACCTTTGCTATCTTGCTCTGCTTTATAACGTCGCTGCATTGCAGCTCAAGCCTGAAAAGCCTGCACCAGCAACTTCAATACGTGTTGCCGGATTGCATAAGGCACAAACCGTGTCAAATCACCATCTGTCCATCTCCATAGCAAGTTGCTATGCTTGCTTCCCTATTTAGCAAGCTTCCAAGTTCCAACCGTTATGACCATTGCCTCCCACCTCTGTTCTCGTGCACGCGCTCTGGACGGAACTCAGTTATAACTGATAATCCATCGATCGCCGCTGGCCCGTTTCCCATCATGCGTCCATGTTCTTGCTTACTCACGGGCCTGCACCGTGCACGGCTTCAGCTGCACCCTCGTCTTTTATTTTTATGTTCCTCCCTTAGGCCCTTCCAAGTTTCAACTACTACTTTCCTGCTGCTTTTGCTCATCACGACTGACTGTTACTTTGTCACAAGCGATCGATTCCTCGCATGCAAACCATCACAAGCTACTCGGAGTCCAACCGCCCACCAACGCCTCTGCTTCACTCCACTCCGAACCAATCAGCACTCCTACCCAAACAGCGCCATTTTCGTCTTCTTCAAACAGCGTCATGTTCCACTACGGTCATCAACACCTTTGCATCTTTCCACCTACCTTCTCCGCACCTTTCCAACGAAGCACACAAACAAATAGTACAGCCTCGACTCCGCACTTGCTCCAATCATCAAAGGCACCATTTGAAACTGTCTGTAGTATGTACAAAACGTAGAGAGCTCATTAAACGAGACATTCTGGCTACGTCATTCAACACTGTTTCCCTCAACAACTTATGCTACATGAGTGGCGATGTTAGCCTGTCCCTCAAGCACGCTCTTCCCATGTCTGAATATATTGGGCTTCTTGGCATAAAAGAACCGCTTCCATAAAGATGTACAATTCATGAAGGAGTAGTTTCATATATAACAACGAAAGCAGCCAAAAAGTAAGAAAAAGGATATAATGCCCTCTCGAATTTAATTACCCGCCATGAGGTGTTTGGTGTATGATCTAAGGGGGCTTGAATCTCACTTGAGAAAGACTTCTAGTAAATCTTCTAGTAAATCCATTTTAAAAATGTGATGATATTATAATGATACACAAAATCTTCACTACATTGTTCAAAATGTGTTTCTTATAAGAAAACATGACATACAAAGAAAAGTGACTTCCTAAAGGACCTTATAAGAAGGTTATCTTTAATTCATGTAATTTTTGAGTAATGGTAGTAGTTTTAGAACCCATATTGCAATTGCACATGACCATGAGTCATGATGCTCCTAACAATCTTAGAGATTGCATAATTCTTGGCCAAAGCAATGGTGGAATTCATGTTTCACCTTTAAATTTATTATTCGCCAATGCAAGCAGCTCGAAAATCATTAATAACATATTAAAAAAACATAAGGATAGAACTTCACAATGCCTCACCCTTTGCATCGTGTAGCTATGATCACCTTCATTCCACTACTATTTATAGGCCCATTTTTGTCAACCTTTTGTGACACTTTTCCCTTACTTAGAATATTTTTTAATCCAAATGATGAAATGTAAAAAAAAAGTAGTGGAGCATTGGGAAAACTTGTGGCATCAATGAAATCATCAATGTAAGCATTAGCATTTCATCGGTATAAGCATCAACATTACCATTGGTATAACAACATTACCATGGTATAATTATCAATATTATCATTGATATAAGTGTCGGTATGTTGAACCTTATATTGATGGATACTATATTAATGTTGATACTCACATAAATTTATAGAAAGTGTTCTCCAAAGGCAGAAAACTCATATTTCTCTAGATTTTTAATCATCCAAAAACAAAGTGAGCACATCTACACCAAGTTTGATAATATATTCATGACATAGTTAACACATGAATTGTCATAATGCAAGTAGAAGTTAAAGGAAAAGTGGAATCTAATCTCAATCTAATGTTTGTGTGTCCTTTGACATGAACTCCATCCCATCAAGTATGAGGGCCTTGTATACTTGTTGCTAGATTTTGCCAGTCCTTATCCATGTCATACACCCAAACGAATGAAAAATGGCCTCCTAGGTATAGAACGTGTGAAAAAAGTCCATTAATTATAGTTTAACTAGAGAGGCAAGTAAAATTTAAGGCTTATATGGCCTTACCATGAGCTCAAACATGAGATCCTGCACACTAATCTCTTGACTCAATGTCGCTTACTCATTTTGTATGCCCAAGCCATTGAAAAAGGGGCTCCTTATGGTATAGAAATTATGAAAAAATCCATTTATGGTTTAAGAAGAGGGGCGACTAGAATACGATGATTAAGTGGAATCAACCAAATCATAATACCATCAAGTATGAGGGCCTTATGCACTAGTTTCCCACCTCAAGGTCCTAGTATCGACATGGCATTTTATGAATCATCCAATCACTACAAGGTATTGGTCGATTTTCGATGCAAATATCGATAGAAACTACACTAAATTTTTTTCTAAAGGGAAAAGCATCGGTTTTAGCTTCGGTATAAACATCGATAAAGATCAGTTGGTCTCATTGTCGGTATATACTAACACTTAATAGAACCCAAAAGAAAAAATTTATGGGAAAGAATATGTGTTTTATTACAAGGTAAGTATTACAACATGCCATCCAAGGTAGAAACGTGCATCAGTATATACCAATGCTTAATAGGATACCCAAAAAGAAAAAAGTTATGGGACAGAATAGGGCTTGTTTTAGCCCCATTCAGTCCCACTATTATATGTGCATTATTACAAGGTGAGTATTACAACATGCCATCCAAGGTAGAAACGTGCAAAATTGCCTAGAACTCGGTATTTACAGATGGTTTTAAGGTATTGCCATCGAAATATTCCAAAAAAATTAGGGTAATTCAGTCGGTATATACTGACGAAATAGGGAATTTTCCCAAATTTGATAGATGCTTGGGTAATTTTTTAATTTTTTGAGTTTTTGTGTTATGGTTTTGGAGGTGTACATATTATGGAGAGGATGAGTGGAAGCTCATTAGATAAGGGGCCAATGCCCAGGAGCATAGACTAAAAAGATAGAGGTGTAGTAGTGAATGATAGAACTCTAAGGATTATTGCAAATTATGTGGCATAGAATTACAAATAACACAAGGTCAGCCTTTGCAAAGGAGTCAAGTAACTTGCCTCGAGGGGATGGATAATGTGAATTCTTTTGGAATATGATTTATTTCTTAGCTAACATGGCCTATAGTTTTGGTAAATTATAACATCCCCCCAACTATAAAGAAGGGATACCTTATGCTTTCCCTCCTTGTGTAAAGGCCCGAATGAGAGTTCCTCCCTCCTCTTTCGAAGAGATTGAACAGTATCCTATCATGTGGAATGACAATATACTTGATGCGCATGGTAGGCAGCTTTGTTTGTCTCATTACATGCAGTGGTCCAAGTGGGAGAGAGGCCCTTCCACCTCTGTAGATGCTTCTAAATCCTTCAAAAGGCTTCCAAAAGGTCATCCATAGCAATTGGTCAATCACCTTAGAGGAAGTGTAGGGTGTATACTTCATATAGATGTAGCCTTACCCCATGATTGAATACAGATGATAGGACCATTGTTTGTTAATAGGGATGGGGGATTTTTTGAGGGCAGGTATTCCTCTTCAGGTTATTGCATTTTTGGAAGCCTAGGAGGATGCCTTGGTCTTTGATGTACAGTCAATTGCCAAGCTATCTATTTCTTCAGATGAGATTTGCCAAGTGGCTCTTAATTTGATGTCATGTGTCCCAAAGGGACCTTATCCTTTAAGTCCTCTCATGGACTTCTCATTGCACCCCTCCTTAATGCCTAAGCCTAGGTATGAACCTAGACTCAAGCCTTCAAGGCCCCACCAAAATGCAAGTGTTATTGAGCCCTATGGTTTCCCATGCTTTCGTGATTATGGTTGACATAACATTCCCTCTTAAGAATGGTTTACATGCTCGAAAACGAAATTGGGAAATCTCCTTTAGAGATTGCTTACACTTTCCCATGTCAAACTCTCTTCAGGTCTATCTTTCCACCTAACCAAACATTCTTGCCATATTGTATGTCGTGTTCTTTTTTCTTGTTTATCTAAAATTCTTTCTGGTTCATGTGGCAAAGTAGTAGGTTCAATGAGTTCAACTAGGACTTCATTTCCAATGAGATTATCATCATCTCCTAACTTTCTTTTTAGCTTGCTCACATGAAAAATTGGATGTATTCTACATCCCTCGGGTAAGGCTAATATGTAAGAAAATTCTCTAATTCTCTTAAGCATTGTGAATGGTCCACAATACCTAGGAGACAACTTCGGACATTTACCTGTCTTTGGGGATTTTGAAGATGTAGGTACCCTAAGGTAGACTTTCTCATTTACTTCAAACTCCAACCTTTTACGGTGGGGGTTTGCATAACTCCGTGCTCTATCTTGAGCTCTTCTTATGCTATCTTTAGCTAACTTAAGCATTTGATTCATATCTTCAAGAAATTCTTTGGCCGCTTAAACATTCTCTTTTTTGAGTCCCACTGCAACTGAGGCTCTAGGTTGAAATCCATACATCATCATGAATGGACTAAAACCTATAGCTGAATGTTTGGCACTGTTGTATGCAAATTCTAGTATGGGAAAATATTATTCCCAATTAGTTTGCCATTTATCTACATATGCTCAAAGCATCTCCTCAATGACCTGATTGACACTTTCAGTTTGACCACCACTCTGTGAATGATCTGCAGTGCTGATGTTCAAAGAAGTTTCCAACCTCATAAACACAGCCCTTTAAAAATGGCTATCAAATTTGCTATGCTGATCACTAACAATACTGGCTCGTAACCCATACAATTTATAAATATGCTCCGTAAATAGCCTAGCTAATTCTAGAGTTTTAACTTCTTCACTCATAGGATAAAATGAGCCATCTTGGTCAACCAATCAACAATTATCCACACAAAGTCATGCCCCCTCTGCGTCCTAGGTAATCCATCAATAAAATCCATGGAGATACTTTCCCATTTGCCAGATGGAATCTCCAATGGGTGTAGATACTTTCCCATTTGCCAGATGGAATCTCCAATGGGTGTAGGAGACCTCCTAATTAAGGCATTTAGCCTTATTGACCTGGCATTTTTGGCACTTCAATACATAGTCTTGGACGTCCTTATCTATTCCAAGCCAAAAGAATTGCCTCTTCAGAAGTGCATATGTCTTCTAAATTCCTAGTTGTCTAGCACTTGGACTATCATGACACTCAAAAAGTATTTAGCACTTGATGTCATTATTATCTGGGACGCATATTCTACTCTTGTAGAGCAAGTACCCATCCTTAATCGTATACTTTTTCCATTTGATTCCTTTATCACCAACTTGTGGTGTGTCACCATTTCCATGTGACTCCTCAATGAAAGCTCCTCAACTAGTTGGATTCCTCTCCTTAATTGCTTTCCATATTTCAGAAAAGTGAGGATCAAACTCACATTTTCCTTTAAGGACTCTGGGAAATCATTTTGGAATTGAGTAAATCTCAATTCATTAACAATTGACATTCAGCTTAAGGAGCCTGCTACCACATTGAACTTCCCCTTTCGATGTGTCAATTGGATATCGAACTCTTGCATTACTTCAGCTCATCTTGATTTTCTACCTTGCTCTGGCTGATTGCAAATCCACTTAATGCTTTCTTGATGAAAAATGATCTCAAATTTGGCACCATACAAAGAGTGCCTCCATTTATTCAAAGCATAGACTATACATATAGTTCCTTCTTATATGCCGAGTAATTCCATTGGGTGCGACCTATCTTTTTGCTTTCAAAAGCTTTTGGTCGACCCTTTTGTTATAGTATTACCCCAACAGCAAAATCACTGGTGTTTACTTCAACCATGAATGGTTCATTGGGATCCACTACCTTTAAGACAGGAGCAGATGCTATAGCCACTTTTAATTTCTCAAAACTATTCTTTTGAGGTTCACCACATATGAAGGTACCAATATCAATCTTAGCATCATCTTGGATGAATCTCCTATAAAATCCAAACAAGCCCAAGAATGTTTGCAACTCTTGTAGGTTTATAGGGTGTTGCCATTCCAATATGGCCCTAACCTTATCACGATCCATACGAATCCCTTCTTGGGACATCATATGTCCCAAGTACTTCATTTCTTTTACAAAGACTTCACATTTGAGGTCTTTTGTAAAAAGAGAATTATCTCTAAGCAATTGGAACACTTTCCTCAAATGTTCTAGATGCTTTTTCCTCGTTTTACTATAGATTAGGATGTCAGCTAAAAATACTACAGCAAATTTTCCTAGATATGGTCCTCATATGGTCTCAAGACACTATTCATAAAGTATCATAAAAGTTGTTAGAGGATTAGTTAAACAAAATGGCATTACTTTGAACTGATAATGCCTGTACCTAGTATGAAAGGATGTCTTAGCAACATCCTCTTCTCTAATTCATACTTAGTGATATCCTGATCTTAAGTCAATTTTAGTAAAATACTTTGCCCCTTGCAATTGTTCAAAGAGCTCATCAATGCAAGGAATAGGATACTTATTCTTTATTGTGATTTTATTTAAGGCTCTATAATCTATGCATAAACGTATAAAATTGATTTTTTTCTTTACCAGCAGTAAAATTGGTGATGACCATGGTGAATTACTAGGTTGAATTTGGCCCTTTCTAAGGTATTCAACTAATTGTCTTTCAACTTCATGTTCTTTCATTTGACTAACTCTATAGGGTGGTTTACAAACAGGGGTAGATCTAAGAATTATGTCTATTTTATGATCTACATCTCACTCAAGAGATAAACCATCAGGCAAGTCACTGGGAAAAATGTCTTTAAATTCAACCATTAAATCCTTAAACAAAGATTCATACTTTTTAATCATATCAAGAGAAAATTTATTCTTTTTAGATGTAGCAAAAATAAAATCACCAATAAAAGAAAATTCACAAAGATATACCTCACATTATTGTTGTTGTAGAAGTCATTCCAATTCGATTGAACAAATAAGAGGAGATTTGGCACATCATTCCTTGAATCTAGAAGACTTTACCATCTTTTTCAAACATAATGGAGTTATTTAGATAGCTCCGCTAGAAGCTATGCCCAAGACTATACAACCACTCTCAGCCAAGCACAACGTCTGTTCGAGATGCATAATTTGGAAATCTAAGGCAAAAAAATGACCTTGGAATTCCGCCTCTACACCATGAATCATGGTGTCCCAAGCCCTTTTATCACTGTCCTTTGCTAGAGAGCAAATATTTATGGGCACTTGTACTCTTTGGAAACTTCAATTTCTTAACTAGTGATTAGTTTAAGAAATTATGTGTTGCACTATCATCAACCATAAATCTTACCCTTTGACCCTTTATTTTTCCATGCATCTTCATTAAATGATGAGCACTAAAGGTGGGCTACCACGTTGCCGATGATAGACACCACATATGGGTGCTACCCTCATGATAAACCTCTATCTCAGTGTACTTTTCAGTACCATTTAGCGGCAACACCTAAATCACATGTACTTGTTTTTGTGGAGGTTTACTTGGGGCTTTAGCTCCCGCTTGTTTATTTTTAGGGCAGTTCCAAGCAGCATGGTCTTTGCCCAAACATTTGAAGCAAAGATTTTCCTGCTTGCCCCTTTCATAATCCTCTTTCTTCAAGAGAGGATATTTTTGTGTTTGAGGTTTCTTAGGTGGTTCCTGAGAAGCCTCCTTCTTAAAGTGCCCCTTCCTTTTCAAGTTGGGAGATTTATTGAACTTAGGAACAAAACTTGTTTGCTCTAAAGTTCCAGCTTTGGATTTCCCCATCGTATCATCGTATACTTGGGCATATTTAATTGCTTCATCAAAGGTCTTGGGAGAATTTCTTCTCACCTCTACCTTATGTCTTTTAGACCTCTCACAAAACCCCTTATCTTTTGGAATTCATCGATCCCTTTCAACTTAAGGACTGCCTCCTTGTAGTTCACTATGTATTGAACTAAAATATTTTTACCCATAATACAATTGTCCCAAGCCTCCTAAGCTCTTTCTAGCTCATTTTCAAGTAAAAACTCTTTTAAGAAGGCTTGTTCAAATTTAGCCAAATACCCAGGAGTTCTTTCATTTCCTCTGAGGCTCATCCACCATTTATAGGTCTTATTTCCAAGGGAAAGACTTGACATTTGGATCATTTGGCTAGCTTGATGTTGGAGAATGATAGACGGTGATGAGGGCTGGAGATATTGCTAATGGAAGTCTTCCCGTTTTTGCAAGAATGTATTAATCGCATCCTTGTTGCATTCTTTCTCTTCCCTATTGAAAGCTGGTTGTTTCAGGTCCTTAAGAATATTAGAGGTTTCTTTAAGTCGAGAAGTAGATCTCAGGAGGAGTTGGTGATAGTGTCATTAGAGCTCTAGATTGGGAATTGGATAGTTTAGATATGGCTTCAGTTAGGGCTTTTAATGTATCATTAATTGTTCCTAACCACGTTCTATATTTTGTGTTCTAGTTTCAACTTTAATGAATTTGAATACGAAATTTCATAATCACCGTAAACAATGTCCTCCATTTCTATTTAAACTTCCTGAATTTCATTATGGACTTCCTCATGTATTCCCTATTCAACTATAGCTTTCCCTTTTCTCTCTCTTCACTCTCCCTAATCATTTCGTCTCTTTTTTGGGGTTGCCATTTTTAATGCAAATATAAAACAAAAAGCTTAACAGAGAGAAACATGCAATGCCACTTCCCTGGTATTTATTCGAGGCATTAGATTCATCTTTAAAATTATCTCACTTTCTTTAATTCACGATCTCGTCTTTCAATCCCACTCTTCCGCTTCCCTCAATCTCGAACTTTGATCCTCTTTCTTTTAATGATGGCAAGGCTTTACTTTGGAGAGAAGAGGATACAAGGAAGTGGTCTTGGAAAATGAATCAATTAACGATATTTGGAAAGAAAAGAGGCTTTAAAGAAGCCTTGGGACCAATCTTGGGAAGAAAGTAGTAGAAAAGAAGAGATGAATTGGCTTTTTTTTGTAAAGGTTTGAACTTTGGATGACATGTTCTCTGTGTTTCTTTCTCTATGAAGAAGTGAGGAAGAAATGCTTGCTATAATATGTCACTTTCCTCTACCTCTATGTAAATCATCACATTGTTCACTTCCTCACTTCAACTGCTTCTAGCTTGAGGCACCCTGAAGGAGCATGAGCACAACGGCTAGTCAATGTTTTCTTCTATGGCACCGGCATTGGGTGATGCTTACATGAGTACTGCGTGTCACCACACTAAAGTCATGTAGCCCACGTTCATCGACTCTTCTCTGTGTTTCTTCTATACTCCCTTCAACTTGATCTTTCTCCTAAGGCCCAAGACTTCACCATTCACACAAGGGCTATGTTCCAAGAGGGACCCATGCATGGAGGGGGAGCCCCTTATCACAAGAGGGATATATTCCTCATGGAATGGAGGGGATCCCCCTTTTTGTCATAGACTACAATAGGGTTGAGGTTGCAATTTCAGCATCAACCTTGGTTTTTTCCCAACTCATTATGAGTATTTTTTTACTCTTCTAGAGTGTTTTCTATCCTCATGCCTAGCATGATGTATTTCTGCTTTGAGCTTGCTCACACGGTTTTCTTTCATATTAAGAGAAGTCTTTTTTATTTTTTTAATAAAAGGGTGTTCAATTAGGAAAGGAGAATAGATCCATACAAAGCAGAAGCAAAAGATACTGAAGCTTTCAAAGTCCCAAACATCCATCCAAAAAAGCATAGCAATAGGGATTGCTAATGCCACATTATTGCTTGGTCTATTTTATAAGTCTGGTAATCCTTTAACATTAAAAGCTCCTGTAGTATACATCATCATGCTTGTAGAGCCCCAAGGCATTGAGGGAGTTGACTTGTTGAGAACAAGGGAGAGACTCTGCATAACAAAGATGGCACATTAAGAGCAAAAAAAACTCAGCATTGGACTCCATTATGCCTAGCTACTTGTGTGCTTACTCTATTGCTTAGTTTTTCTATTACTCCCAAAATGTTGTAAATCCTCTTCTCTTCCCATTGAGAGGTAAATCCTCTTCTCTTCCCATTGAGAGGTAATAAATAAAAGTTAAGTGATATAGTATCCTATTGCTTGCTTTCCATGCTTTTGATATTGGTGCACAACCCTCATGCTAGGATTATGATTTGCAACTAATGAAAATCATTTTCATAGCACTAACGTGATGGTAAATCTTAGACAAATGGACAAGGAAGTAGGGTTGAGAAGGAGGGGTGAAATGCCCTTGACCTTTACTCCACACCTAGGCAAGCCATGATGGAATTAGGATTGGGAAAGAAGTCCGAAATAGCTCCCCTCCCGTTTAGTCCCCCCTCTTTTGTAACCTCTGTGGCCATGCTGGTAGTGAGGGAGCGGAAGGGAGGGTGGGATGAGTAGTACTAACCCAGCTCTACAATCACTCACTGTTTATTACTACTTTTTGCTTCTACCTCACTACTTGACCCTTATTGCTCACCTCTACCTCACCTCTCATCAAGCCCTCGTTTGCATACTCTTCATCAAGATCTATCAAAAGTAGAGGTCTTGCTCTTGCTCTTCATTTGTTTCTCACTTCATTGGAAGCTTTAAGCTTGTGGGGATGAACAATGAGGGATTCCCTCTTTTATGCTAAAATGGTAAACCCTAATCCTATCTGCTCTCCTTTTTCCCTTTAATTTTCCTTCTTTTTATTTTTAACTTCCTTTCCTTCCATCATAAAACGTTTTGTCCCATCATCACCTATTTTCTTTCCCCTTGAGTTTTCATTCTTTGTTTTCATTCTTCCTTTCTTTCTTTTATTGTTTCCATCCGAAGTTCTTTTGGTGGGTTTGAATTGCACTGTCAACCCATTTTGAACCAACTAGATCAAATGGGAATACATTTTGAACTAGCTAGTTTAGAATTGTAATAAAGTGGTAACCACACTTTTCCTCCCCCTTCTATAATGTAGATTTATGGGATATTGGAGGAGATGGCTATTTCCATCTTGTGTATGTTAGCAAATGTCTTATCCTCACTTTACTTCTTTTTATTATTATTTAACAAGACTTATTTTCAATTTTTACTTGTTGATATGCCTTCTTTACCTAACATCTCTTATTTTGATACGTCTTATTGACATGCCTACTTTCCTTCTCTTATTGATATGCCTACTTTCCTTAACATTTTCTCTACTTATTTTTTATCTATATCATAACAATATTACACTATAAAATATGACCATTTACCTTTAATTCAATTTGTACAATTATCAGGTATTAAATTAGCTCACTTGTAATTTAAATATTCATTTATAACTATAATAAATGTAATACATATGAACCTTTTATATAATTTCATAGACTTAATATGATAACACAAGGGAACACCTTGTCCTCTAACATCTTGTTTATACTGATGAAAAGACGAAGATTGGTTGAACTAGAAGGGAAATTTGATTTAGATAAATAGCCTTGGGCCAAGCTTGATCCCTTCAAGGGCTTAAGTCCTACACACTCCTTACTTGACTTGATGCTATTTATCCACATCATATGGCCACATCCATCAAACCATCAAAACTCTTAAAGGCATTTGGAAGAAATATTTTGAGCTAAATGTTAATTGAATACTTACAATATAGTCGTAAGGGAAGGATTAGCACTAGTGCAATTTTGGTAGTGTACATATGATCTTTGGCAAAATGCCTAGACTATTGAGGTCAAGGATTTGAGAAAAAGGCTAGCTTGAAAGTGGCAAGTAGAAGAGGACCAGAAAAACAATGTCTAAATACTCTCTCTCTCTCTCTCTCTCTCTCTCTCTCTTTCTCCCTCCCTCCCTCCCTCCCAATGTCTAAATACTCTCTCTCTCTCTCTCTCTCTCTCTCCCTCCTTCCCTCCCCCCCCCCCCCCTCTCTCTCTCTCTCTCTCCCCCTCTCCCTCTCTCTCTCTCTCTCTCTCTCCCTTTCTCTCTCTCTCTCTCTCCATCCATTTGTCCATCCGTCGCCCCCCCCCTCTCTCTCTCTCTATCTATCTAAATAAATAAATAAATGAAGTAGAGAATGTGGCCAAATTTCATTTAGAGCATGTGGCCAATCAACTGATTTCCCATGAATATCTTCATGTATCTTGAGCTTTATAGCCATGCTAGTTGGGAGGCATGGAACATATATTTCTAAGATCAAATATTTACCTTCAAGAATTCATAGCCCTCCTCTTCCTATTTACCTTTAAAGAATTCCTAGCCCTCCTCTTCTTATTATGATGATGATGCTCACAATGTTAAAGATATATATGGCTTTTAGCTTGCTATATAGAATATAATGAGGGCCATTGACTTTTCTTGCAACTTTATGATTGCTAGGTTGTAAGCCAACTCTTGAGTAGGCTAAACAAAGCATGATCTTTAGATATTTGATCCAAAGTTCTAGATCTAGAGTGGCTACTTGATCCTCTACTTTAACCTTTTGTTTCCATAAAGAACATGACTTTTTTTTGGAGTATTCATGATCCTTACAAAGGAGAAGCAACCATAGTTTGAAGCTCCATATTGACAAGTGATACTGAGTGCATATTTAGACCAAAAAACTTATTTTAGGAATATACAAAGCAAATATGAGGAAGCTAATTAGCAAACAAACATCATGAATTAGAAAAAGCTATTGTAGATCTGATGAAGACTAAGAATTTACTTCTTTATAATAGCAAAAGATAATTGTAGCTTGATATGTGGTACACTATGCTACCACAAGATTTATCATTTAAAAAAAAAAATGCTTGCTTTAGTTCATGAAAGCAATTAAAAAATGATTATTTATTGGTAAACATTGGTTTCAAATGTCCAAAAAATATAGAACAAAACGTTCGCTTAGAAATAGGAGTTAAACTTTGGAATATTGGGTCTACATTCAAGCCCCCTTAGAAAAGGGCACCTTGCCTTAACGAATTGTGTTTATTCCTAGGGATTATCTACTTGGAACGATAATGAAAAGTTCAAGATGGGAGGAATGGATACGTTGTTAAGTAGTTTGCCTAAGAGTGAAAAAAATACATAGAAACCCATCTTTATAATTTCATTGCACTCGAGAACTATTGGTGATACTTTTTGATATATTTTGCCAGTATGGTACACTTGTATCATTGATGAAAATAAGAATTGGTACCGTGCTTAATCAGCCCTCAAGTGGAATTGATAAAATAATTTAAATTGGAAGATTTGGAAGTAGGTAATGTCTTTATATGAACGTATTTTATATTCCCTTTTGTCACCATGGAGATGCAGATTTTAAGCATCAAACCTTAATAATATCAAAAGTTCAATAATAAGTTTGCTTGCAAACTTGTTTTGTATAAACTTAATACCACTCCTTTTTTTCATGCAACAAAATATTAATGCTCAATTCATGGGACCCTTTTGGATTAACAGAGAGATAAACATTACGTATGCTAATAGATTGATGTTACAATGTACACTTTTTGTATTTTCAGTGCTTGCTACTATAAAGGTGAAGATCATCATTGGTCACATCAAAGATCTAAATATTAGAAAATGGAGGGCCAAAGTTCACTACAAGTGAGTGCCCTCAACATAACTTTAGTACAAAGTCGTAAAGGATGTGATTAAGAACAAAATAAAATAAAAATAAGGACTTGTTGCAATTTTGTCATGTCTTATGATCCTTATTATTTTGTTGTAACCAATATTAGGGAGGTTATCCTACATGTATATTTCAAAAATGGCTCACCACATGCATTGTTTGGGTAGCCACTCTTAAAGCCAACTATTCACATGCATACAAAGTAGGCCATTGAGTTCTTAGTAAAGATGTTACCCAACTACATGTTCTAGACATTTACATGTTTGTGTGCATAGTCTAGTATAATTATAATTGTACTATAGATTGTATGGTATATTAAGACAAGTCATTCAATGCGACACACATGAATGTCTTAGGGGCTAGCAGCAGCAACAGTTGACCACTCCTTTAATGGGTATTATTATTATATTAAACCTTTTTAGTGGTAACCCCTCATTGTTACTACAACTATTTGATGTTTGATGTCATTTCTTAAAAGTTAGCATTTGTGTAATCCTCATAGCATAAATCTTGTAAAATCTTACCAAATCTTGGACCATGAAGCATTGCAAACCACATGAATGTGTTTGGAAATTGGAAGCAAGGAGTTTAACCTTATTTAGTATGTGCTGTTAATGCTAATAAACATGTTTTGCTCATACAAATTCGTTTGCCTTCACAAGGCATGCATTTAAACCATAAGTGTGAAGAATGTGTGAATATTGTCTTTTAAAATTGAGTGTAAAGGAGAGCTTCAACTTGTAACCCATGGCCTCATATATATAATTGGTGAGCATGGAAACCTACTAGCTAGCAATATTCATAAGTGGTAAGGATGGAAACTTGCTAACTAGCAACACATCTCATAGAAGCCCCATTGAAGCTCATATGTTTGAATTCATAGACTTCGTCCTTCATGAGTGTGATTCAACAGACATGATTAGACTTGAATACAATTTTAATTGTGCTTTAACACATGAAAGATGGGGACATGTCACTTGTCATTGGAGTCATTTGGCTAATATGTCATTGATCAAGTTATTGATTTTTAGGGGTGAGTTTCATGTGCCTATAAGGTTAAAGTACATTGGTATAGTATATGTAATGGCTTCTTTAAAATTAACACAAAGTGCACGAGAATGAATGGTGTTAGGTACTTTGACCTTAACTTAAGGGATATGAGATAGCCCCTCTGTGTAAAAGGAAAAAAATACTATCAATCAACAATTCTTAACCTTTGGAATGACATTTTACAAGACTAG
Organism: Dipteris shenzhenensis; assembly: GCF_047967505.1. Classification (NCBI taxonomy): domain Eukaryota; kingdom Viridiplantae; phylum Streptophyta; class Polypodiopsida; order Gleicheniales; family Dipteridaceae; genus Dipteris; species Dipteris shenzhenensis. The sequence goes on from NC_141605.1 coordinate 5,976,958, forward strand.
GACACATCCCTGGGTCTTCATTAAATCCATATAGATGCATCCCCTTTCAAGAACCTTGGTCATATGAGCTTGCTATTGTACTTCTTCTCTTATGAAAGAAATGAAAACCTATGAGATATACATGCACCTTTAGGTGTACATATCAATCACCTATAGCTTTTTAAATACAAAACATATTTATATTCATTGAACAAATTTCCAAAAGGCTAGAACATGTATGCTGACCCACGAGGAGAGATTAGTTCTTGTTTGCTTTCAAACTCGATCTAAAAGTTGCATAATGTCTTGTTCATAGAGAAGATACAAAAATTATACGTGCAACAAGTGGTTTCAAGGAAGATGAGCTCAGACATTGATGTGAAGAGGAGTAGAGAGGAAGTTGCAAGGTCATCATAGTCGACACATGGTTAAGAGCTTGATAAGGGTAGCGATGAGGGTTGTGGGAAATGTATGTGAGGCAAAATGAAGGTTGATGATTGAGGGTGAGGAAGCAACATGATAGCAAGGGACAACATTATGGCTACGAATTTAACAAACAGAGCACCAAAAGAGGGGATATGGTTCTCAGTCCTCTAGGTGGGGGGGATAGGTAAAGTGCAAGCATGCAAAGAAGGGTGTCATACGGGAGGGAATGTGTGCCCTTTGAAATATTATCTTGCCCTCTCATGAGGGACATACAATCATGGATAAGAGGCATGGTTAATTGTATGTGAGCATCCAAACCAAAAAGTAAAAGGGGAGTTGTACGGAGGGTAGTGAGTGGAAATGCTACCTTGGGGGATAAGTGTAGACCTTGGTGTGGTGGGTCCACTAGAGATGGAGACTCTGATCATTATTGGGTCATGCATGGTGTTATTTATGGGAGGGTGTGGATACAATATGGTGATGTTTCATTTGGTGACCCTCAGTAGATATGTTTTATGGGAGGTGTGGATACAATGTGGCAATGTTTTCGTTTGGTGACCCTCAATAGAGTAATCCTAAATGTGAGGGCGTGGATACACTACTATTCATGGGAGGGTGTGGATACAATGTGGCAATGTTCCATTTGGTGACTCTCAATGAGTAATCTTTAATGTGGTAACCCTCACTATAGTAATCCCTATTGTGGGAATGCTTCTTTTAGTGATCCTCACTAGAGTATTCCTTGTTGTGGTGGTGCTTAGCATCGTGGTTACTTGTGCGATTTCCAATGGTCTCACTGGAGGGGATGTGGTGATGCTCTCTACTTGGAAATCTAGGTGACATGGCTAGTGGTGCGGCAATGCTTATAGCTTGATTAAATCCACCTATTGACCATCATCAATGCCTTTTCTACATGGTCTTGAAGATACTCATTGAGACCATCGTCAACCTTCGTATTTACATGATAGTAGATGGTAGTAGTTGGATGGTAATATTTTACAACAATACTGAGACCTCCATCTCCAACTTCTTATAGTTGGATGGCAAAGGAGGTCTCAGAGTGTGAAGTGTGTTAGATGAGAAGCCATTATTGTTTTGCTTGAGGGGATGATTTATGCTCTACGATGGGTAGGGGTGGGTGAAGGTGGTGTCACGAGAGGATGTTGAATGAGCTATGAGAAGTATAAGTAAAGGAGAGTAGGGGGGGAGAGGTGCCTAATAGAGTTATGCCATGGAGGGAACCTTGCTGGAGCAACGAATTTCCGTTCTATTAGGCATAATGTTTGTTCTAAAAGATAGCTGAAATAGGAGGGAAATAGAATCCTCCTTCTAGTGTGCTCCAGAGTTGCATTTTCACTCTCTCCTCTTTTTTGGAATGATATTTTGATGGTTTCTTTGATGTTCATAGTGCATTCCTCTCACCATAGTTTAGAAGCTCCACTAAATTCATGAAATTAGGCATGCCAAGTAAAAAGTGCAAAGCCCATGAAAAGCTTTCGATTTGCTTGCTTACTGTAGAGTGCTGCATGCAATTTATATACTAGGCCTAGCTTACTGTTGAGCCTTGTGCTACTTGTGGAAAGCTGCGATGTTGATTGATGGGCATCTCGATCCTCAGAAATTAGCTTAACGCTGAGGTGAAATGTTGAGAGATTTGCCCTCTCATGAGTCATGACCCGATGTTGATCGATGGGCTTAGATCTGCCCATCTCAGGGCGTGTTTCCACAGAGGCAGGGGGTGTCACAAGGAGTCTAAAACTTTTGGGTGGATCGAGTTTCGCAGCGATGAGACCCGAAATACCCGCACTGAGATGAGTGCATCTAGCGCATCTGGAAACAGGTCGTGATGGGGCAAGAGAGAAGGGAGAGTAAGTGGAAGGGAGAATGGTGAGGGGAGGGGGAGGGAGACAAGGCATTGAATACAATACAAGAGAAAGAAAAAGGGCAAAACAAAACTAAGGGAATCTCTTCCCTTTTCTCCTCCAGACAACTAGAAACGCTCAAAAGCTATGGCGGATTCCACCTCGCCATCGCCATCGCCATCGCCATCGCCATCGCCATAGCCTTAGCCTTAGCCTTAGCCTTAGCCTGCCTTGCTCCTCCATCTTCATCATCATCTTCTTCTTCTTCCCAATTCGAGTTTCATCTGTCCATTTTGCCCCCTCATTTGCTCCTCCCCTTCCCCCTCCCTCCCCGCTTTTAGCCGCCGGGTTTTCCTCCCTCCTTTTGTAGCTCCCCGTGCTCAATTTTACCACTCCTTCCCGCCTCCAGTGTGCTTGCTTTCTGAACCTCGTGCTTCGTTCAAAACGCAATCGGGCAAGCGTCCTTCCTCCACTCGATGCTTTCACGGGGAGACCTATCTGATCCGAAAAAACGAGAACATGACTGATTGCGAAACGGACACCCCGGAGGAAGTCACTTGGATCTTCGGGGAGTCCTCACAATTGAAGACAGACAAGCTTGGACAGATTTATGAGAAATTCCAATCCAAAACTGGCCAAAGAATCCCGCTGTAAAGTGCAGAGCGCTTCAACATGAGATCTGGTGAAAACTAGTCCTTCGAAGCTTCTTTTTACCTGTTTCCGGTCGTACCATCTTTGGGCTTGCTCATTTTTGAAAGTTATTCTGACCCTGACAAGCGGCGTGACTCTGCTCTCACAATCCTGATCTTGGTTTGGCGTCCGGCCTTAACCAGTGTCACGATTTTGTTGGGTACAGTATGCGAAATCTACGAGCCTAAAACCAAATGCAGTGCATAGTGTTAGTTTTATGAAAAGGGGAACAAATTTTTTGAAGGCAGCTGGTTTTATACAAACAAGATAGTGCTTCGTTGGGCGTTCCGAATCCGTAGAGGTCCATGTTCGCAAGTTTTACCAAAACATCTTCGCCCGTTTGACCAGAACTGGTTCCAAAACTCGTAAAAAAAGCATGCATATCTGTAGAAATGGTCCTCATTTCTATCAGGGTTTTTTCCGTAGCCTCGATAGATTTGTTTGATCTCTACTACCTTAAACTCATGTGGTGACAGCTGTCCAAAATTGGAAGGGGAATAGGGGACGGGGCAGTTGGGGTGAGTTCTGTCTTTCTTTCGACGTTCAAGAAGATAGCTCTAGGTAACGGTGGAATAATAGCATAACTGTAGCCTTTTCTTAGGGCGATCGCTGGTAATATGCTTTGGAGCTTATGGTAGAAGCCCGGATGGAAACGCATCCTTTGACATACTTGTGTGGGGAGGCGGTACAGTTGTTGCCACTCATACAACGTAGCTATTATAATGTAATCAGAGAATGATGTCATTCCTTGTATGGCAGGATTTTGCAGTATACTAACAGTGATTTGCAACAATTTTTGCAGGAAGGCGCCCAAAAGCATTGGAAGTCTCTGGTGGGTCCGTAGGAAACCGAAGTTTCAGGAAGGCACCTCCAGGTCTATTTGTTTTGCAAAGTGTTTCTTTGCCCATACTTTGAGCTAAATCTTATTCCATCTTATTTCTTCTTCCAACTTTCTTTTCCCTTTGGGATTGCTAGAATGAGAATCTTGTATGTGTGGGAAGAAAGGGAACATTAAAAAACCGAACCCTACCACAGAGCAATAAAGGCCAGTTTAGGGAAACTTTGTTTTTAATATCAACTGCTGACTGCTGAGAGCCATCTGTTTTTAGAATGGGCCTAGGATACTGACTATGCCTACCCTTATTGACCCACAAAGGCGCGGTGGTTTGTAATTTTTTGCAGGCATCTCCCCAGATAGCAAAAGTGCTATTGCAAGTAGCAGCAGGACAGGAGTGTCTCCTAAGAGTCGATCATCACTTTCAGGTAGCAGTCCAGGTGGCCCAAAGGAGTTTTTGAAGAGGCTAGCAGACAGTGAGGCGTTCAGTAGAAAGCTGCAGAGTTGGCTGGAAGACAGATTATTAATCCAAGCCAATGGGCGTCCTCATATTGAAGCACTTTTTCAATTGGATGAGCTTCGTCAATTTGACTTTGCACTGGAGGGTGTGCTGTTTCAGCAATTGCTTAGAATGCCATCCATTCATCCAGCCTCATCTGCAGCATCTGCCGAAGCAGAAATGTGTCTTGCTTTGGAGGATTTCTTACACGCTAGTGCCCAAGGCTTGTGGGAGACTTTTTGGAGTGCAGACGATCCTTTTCCCTTTTTTGTCACAGGATCGCATGGGTTTAGCTCAAAAAATGCATATGGAGAGAAAAATTCTTCAAGAAGAGTCAAAGGGCCGCATTGTGCAGCCCTTGTAGGAAAGAGCAGTGGGGGGGCTAATGCTTTATGGGAGCACATATCAGAGTTTGTGCTGTTGAAATCTGACCTTGGAAGTGCATCTAATCTCAATGGGTTTGTTCCTACACCAGCAGTTGTGTGTCAGGCTGTGTTCTATGGATTGCACATGCTGCTCTCACGAAAAATGCCCCATTCAAGGTCTGCGATTCACAAGAATGTAGATACTGCTTACATCCTGCTTGTTGACTCTCAATGTGGAGGTGTGGTGAGACTGAAGGGTGACGTTAGTGAACTGGACACAAACACAACCAAGGTCTATGAAAGTACAGCAGCATGGGTGCAGGAACATGCACACATTGCGGTTTCCACCGTCAACCAAGTTTGGAACAGGTTTGGAAATGCAAATTGGGGTGATCTGGGAGCTCTTCAGTTGCTTTTGGCTACTTTTCATTGCATGGAACAATGTAAAGGGTCGCCCAAGAAGTCCATTGTTGAACTTGCAACAGAACATAATACTCATTTACAGCAAAGGAGGATTGAGCGGCGTCTTCTAGAAGTCCATGAAAATGGTACTGATTCTGTTGCTCATCATAGTAGTAGAAGTCAAGGAGAAATAGTCGAACTTGATGAAGAGGCCGAACCAGAAACTGTGAAGGAACCAGAACGTATCAAGCTTGAATCAGGGACTGTTTTATGGTTGGAGGATTCTCATTGGCAAAGAGGCTTCAAGATACATGAAGATCTTGGTGATGGTAGGCATTCTGTTTACAGTGCAACTGCTTTGGATGAACCAAGTAAGCTCCTGAATGTCTATGTTGGAGCTCATCCTTCTCAGCTGGAGCCTTCTTGGGAGGACATGAGCACGTGGTATCAGGTGCAACGGCAGACACGTGTTTTAAATGTAATGAAACAGAGAGGAATATCCAGCAAGTATTTACCTCAGCTTGTGGCCTCAGGAAGGATTCTCCATCCTGGTTCTTGCACAAAACAAAGTCCAGGTGGGCGCTGTGATCATCCATGGTGTGGAACACCTATTCTTGTCACTTCTCCTGTAGGAGAGTCTTTAGACATGATCGTTGAGAGAGACGGGGTGTTCTCACCTGAGGGGGCACTTAGATGCTGCCATGACTGCCTCTCAGCCTTACGAAGTGCAGGATCAGCTGGCATTCAGCATGGAGATATAACTCCAGAGCATGTATTGCGTGTGATTGGAGGTGATGGAGACAGCTACCATGTTTTAGTCGAGTGGGGCCATGCTGTTCTTGAAGATAGGGACAGTCCTGGAATCAGCTTAAGGTTTTCCTCCACATATGCTTTGCAGGAAGGAAAACTCTGTCCTGCCTCTGATGCTGAGAGTTTGGTTTACCTTCTTTACTTCTTATGTGGGGGGAATACACCTCAGTTTGACAGTATCGAGTCTGCGTTGCAGTGGAGAGAGAGGTCATGGGCTCGGAGGGCCATCCAGCAGCAACTGGGGGAAGTTTCTGCAGTTCTTAAAGCTTTAGCAGATTACGTGGACAGCCTTTGTGGAACTCCATATCCTGTTGATTATGATATCTGGTTGAGGAGATTGAACAGGGCTCTTCATGGAGAGGATTCAGGGAAGAGAATTGAGTATGATACGTCGGTTAACAGGGCTGATGATGTAGCAGAATCATCAGGAACGTCAGGAGCCTCTCTAAGCTGAGGGTTTTTGTGTTGGTTTTCACGCAGAATAAAAGTTTACTCTGTCAATCTTATGCACACTGCTGGTCAGGAATAATCTTCTACATATTGTACTTGCAATGCATTTGTGGTTTACCAGCTCAGCTGCTGCCCTGCTTCTCTTTGTTGATTTGTAAAGCCAGGACATTTTCTGGGATTCTTAAAAGCAGTCAATCGCCAGTTTAAGGTGACCTCTAGCAATGCATACTGCTGCTGTTTATGGAAACGCTACTAACCATGGCCCCAGACCTAGCTTTTGTAAGGGAGCCAAGTTTTAAACAGGAAAGATGTGGTTTGACTGCAAGGTGTGTCCATGGTTAACCAGTCGGTTCCAATCTGTGATTTCTCTTGCAGCTCTGCAGACCTTCTATCTTTAGTTTGAAGGGGACTTTCAAAGGGCAGATTGATGCCATCATAGAGCTATGAGTAGTACTTGGCAATATTATAAGTTTCAGGCTGCTTCAAGTTAGGTGGGTATTTTCATAGGCTAATGTCCATTTAATGGCGACAGGTAACAGAACCATTCAAGGTTCATTCTAGATATTAATTAGGCTGCTTTTGGACAAGATTCAAGATTCAAGACCGTCATAATCACCTGAAACATTCAACAGAGGTGGCACATGCAATGTTTTGCGGAAGCTGCACTTATTTATTGTAGGAGTACACTTGTCAGTGGGTCAGCTGGTTTGATGGCTATGTTCTTCATCTTGTAAGGCTCGTGTTGGATGAAGATTAGTTGAAGGAAGCAGAACTGCATAATTGTCACTTCATACTGCCTAGGTAAGCACCTGCTTATGCACTCCTCTGCAAGTCTTTAGTTTGTTTTATCAAAAGAAATATTTGTTTCACATGTAGAGCCGTAAAGTGATACAGTAGTTAAATGTAGAATGAGATCGTTTATTTGCAAATAATTTAATGGGGAATGATATGATGCCACATGCGGCAAAAGCTATACACATACTGCAGGTGGTCCATTCATATCTGTTTCTCGAAAGAGTTAACCTATACATACTCCCAGTTTTTGCTGGAATCAGCATTAAAGCTTGTCTGTGTCAAGCCAGGGTCATTGACTTGTCCTCATTTTGATGAAGTCTCTTAGCGCTAGATATTTGGAACTTTATGTTTTGCTTTTTTGCCTTAGTCACCATTCTTTAGACTATCAAGCTAAGAAAATTTTTATGGAGTATAATTAAATGAATCTGAAACTATTAACGTGGATAAATTAGTCACCTGTGAGGTTGCAAACTTCAGCCTGATGATGAATTGGAACCATCTCTTATCCTCAAAAAATCTTTGGAATGAACTTAGAGCTACATCACAGTATTAGTGCAAACATAGGTCAAAAGGCTTTTATAGTAGGAATAGATATGGTGAAATCTTTTTTTTGAACATAATTACTTAACATGATTTCATTTTGGAACCCTTCTGTTGTGGGTCTTATCATGCTATTCATCAATTTTTTGTGAAGAGAAAAAATCTTCTATTGTTGAGAAATGGTTGATCTGCTGATCATCTGTGGGGATATTTGCTTGCCATCTGCAAAAGAGTGCCCTGAAGTGTTGAAGATAGTGCCTCCAAAACCTCCGCCTGTGCATTTGATGATGCAGGTGATATGGGACGAGAAGGCATTCCTTTGCCAATTATGGGTGCTCCCAATGTGGCATGCACTTGCTCATGCTTAGCATCGTCCTTCTGTGCATCACTACTTGGCAAATTTATCAAATCGAGGTGCACGTTGGGTGCCATGGTACCCTGTAAATGCAAAAGGAAGTGCCAATGTGTGGCTAGGTACCTGCAAGATGAGTCCCCATGTTGATAGACACAGCTGTCCCACAAGTATTATTGTGGTGCAATGGAAGAGATGCAGACCTCAATGATGTAAAGAAGTAAGCAAGCAAATAGGACAATTGGTATTGTGCGGTTGAGCTCGACACACTCATGGACAGGCTCAGGATAAGTATTGATGAAGCAGCTTTATAACTATGGGTCCGAAAATATTGCCTTAACTATGGCTCAGAATAGAGTCTACAAGAGGTGGAGAAAGCGGGTGTGGAGACTGCAAGTCACACAAGGCGTCCTATGTCATCTAGATCCTAGTCTAGGTCTCTTAGGATGCCTAAGATAGCTTAAGCGACTTAGTCCTGTCCTAGTTAATTTGGTGAAGGTACCTTAGGTTAGGATTGACTGTTTAAAAATTAAAATTTAAATATAGCTCCTCCTCTAAAAGCTGACGACATCATTCGGCGGAGCTCAGCAATGACGGTGTCGCATAGCGTCTTGGGGCTGATCCAATTCATTGTGTGGACACTGGAAATTGGCTTTCCGTCTATGTTTTTTGACTATTGGGATGCTCCTTGGCTCCTGCTACCTTCGATAAGTGCAGACGACATAGATAATTAAAGACACATGAAACACACTGTAGATCTTGGAGGTGAGTGGTAGCTCCAATCGATATTCTACTTTTGCAACCTTGCGATGGTTCTGTAAGGGCCATAATATCGATGAGCAAGCTTTGTGATGATGTTACCCTTCAGTGAGGAACAACGATTTTTGTAGAGACGTAGCTGTAGATAATCTCCTTGGGCACCTTGCATGTGGACTACTTTTTGATTAGCCCTTTCCTTTAGTGCTAGCCTTTGTCATAGCTGAGTTTGCCCTTCACCTCTTGAGTGTTGATAGAAACTTGTTACAATGACCTTTGTATAAATGGATGTTCACGTATGTGTGGGTGTGTGGATATGTATGTGTGAGAGTATATGTTTATACTTTGGTCTACACGCATTGTTGGGCACTAATGACGTTAGTGGGGATGTCATAGTAGCCAGTCTTTGCTATGTGTGATGGAGTTTATGGTTTTTATACCTTGTGAGTGATTATCATGAGATTGAAACTGCATTGCGTTTTAAGAGGATGAGTTTGGGCATGTTTTTGGATTCATCTAGATATATAGATGTAGAAATATGTACCCATCCTATTAGTGGACATGTAAATTTCACCTTGTGAAGTTTTCGTCCGTGTTGCGGCTTGTTGATATTGCAAGAAATTCTATAATACGTGGTGTGTTGCCCTACCATGGGGCTTCCCTTTTCCGAGCCTAAACCATCGAGCTTCGAGCTTGCATTGCCAAGATAGCTTCAAAAAACAGCCACCCAAACTACTCTTTCTTGGAAAAAGGGTGAAATATATGTCCTTTGAAGGAAGTACTCAACCATGTGCAATGTGAGTCTTGAAGTCTTGGAGTCTTACCCCAAGTCCAAGAGTCACCCTTTACTATTGTAATTATCATAGGATGTCTCTGTGGAACAAGATTAGTCCTAAACTCAAATCACGTACTCAAATTTGTGTGTATGTGTACGTGTGTGTGTGTCACACACACATACGCATGTGCACGTGTGCTCGCACGCGCACACAACTTTTGCATACCGCCTATATCTTTGGGTGAAAGGATACTATTTTACACATGCATTATACTTTTGTATAGTAGCTATAACTTATGATAAAAGGAACACACACAAGAGAGAGAGAGAGAGAGAGAGAGAGAGAGAGAGAGAGGACTTTAGATTAATACTCTTAGGTCACAAGGGATAACAACATCGTGTTAATTAACACGATGTTGTTATCCCTTGTGACCTAAGAGTCCTTGGAGACATGCAACCCTTAGCAACCCTTAGAGACATGCAACATCGTGTTAATTTTCCATGGTTTCAGAAAGAGTCCTGGGAGACATGCAACCCTTAGCACCCCTCTTGCTAGCAAAGGGGTTTATTAACCCTTGAAACCCCTTTTGTTGGGCTTCATCATCATGACTTGTATTGGTTGGGTGGATGAACCCTTTGTCATCCCTTTTTTGGGGCTTCATCATCATGACTTGTATTGGTTGGGTGGATGAACCCTTTGTCACCCCTTTTCCAGTGAAATGGATGTTGAACACTTCATTAAGCTTCTAGTGGCAAGGGCACTCTATGAGCCTATTGGAATGTACTAATGGTAGGACATGCTTCACCATGAAATCCTTGGTAGCATAGCATCAAGGGAAATAATTGTAATGCACATGAGTCTCTTGGAATCCAATGGTTGTAGGAAATGCGTGCTCTCAAATGGATGCCACCATGACCCCTTTTACACTTACAAAAGGGTGCAATGCACCATGCTTATACTTGTTGGAGATAAGTGCACACTAAGTGTTAGTCTACATTTGTCTAAATCTAGTCTAGTCTTTGTGTCTTGAGTGTGTGCCATGTGGCACCTCTACAATTATCCCATAAGCACTCTTGCTTTATGTCTTGTACTTTGGCTCATATATTCATGGGTCACATCATTGCAATCTATCTATCTAGCTTGTGTCTTGTCTACACTCATCTACAAGGTAACTCTTTGTCTGTCTTTCAATTTTGTTCTTATTTTACTTCTAGTTTTCTAGTTTCTAGTTCTTCCTTTTATATTCCAACATGGTATCAGAGCCATGTAGATTCCTCTTCTCTCCCCTCAGTCTGCTGTAGCCATAGTCGCCTCTTCTCAGATTTTTGCTCCGCTCAGCTGGTCGCCATCTCCATCTTCTGCCCGTCTTCTCCACGCTGCTGCCATTCCTGCTCAGGTTGCCGCTGCAGATCTACCCGCCTCTTTCTGCCCCGCCATCTCTCTGCCAGATCTGCGCCACCACAGCACGCCATTGCTCTGCCAGATCTGCGCAGTTCTGCTCCAGATCTGCGCCCATCAGCTCCCGCTCCTGCTGTTGCTCCTGCACCTGCATCAACGAACGAAGACTGTCCATACAGTCCGTACGACTGTACGGAATCCGTACCTGCACGTTTGTATCTGCACAGGCCGCACCTCTCCAGCTGCTGTTTGTGATCTGCGCCATCTTCACGGAGATCTGCGCCATCTGTTCGACCTCCTGGACTGTGCCTCTTTTTGCGCCTCTGCCTTTGCCTGCGATTAAGGTACTGTGCTTTGCCTCTTTCAGTTTGCTGAGCAGTCCCTTTTTTGCTGGTTCCTCCTGCTTCGATGGGCTGTCACATGCTATGGCCTTGACAAAGTGGTAAGAGAACCGGCTTCTTGGATCTCTCCTTTCATTTATTTCTGCAATATTGTAAGGGAATAGACACTGCCCTTGCATCTTAGCAAGAGGTAAGACCTTCCCACATGGCATCTTCCTCTCATTCTCTCATGTCTATCGACAAATTCAATGGGTCTAACTTTCATACTTGGCAAATCAAAATCAAGTGCCATCTTATGAAAGGAGGTCTTTGGGACATTGTTCACCGTGCTGCTCCCGAAGATCCCGACATTGAGCAAGTTGTCACTGCCAAGAACGACAAAGCCTATGCTATCATCTTGCTCGGTCTTGGAGATGATTACATTCATCACATCTCCGACATACAGTCTGCTCCTCAAGCATGGATCACTTTGGATACCCTTTTTGGACCCCGATCTAAAAACTCTAAGATTGCACTTATGATCTCATTCTTTGATCTACATATGCAGGAAGGAGCTACTATAGCCTCTCATGTCAATTATCTTCGCAGTCTTATGGTTCAGCTTGCATCAGTAAAGTCTCCCATCTCCGAAGATATTGCTATTGCTGTGCTTCTCAAAAGCTTACCTGACACCTATGCTACTCTTGTCACTACCTTCAAGTATCACAATAATCCTTCTCTTGAAGGTATCATCAATGCTCTCCAAGAGGAAGAAAGAACTCAACAACGAAAGGTAACTGACAGTGCATTCTTAGCAAAGAAAGGAAGTTCTAAGGTAAGAAAGCCTTGCACCCATTGTGGCAAAACTAATCATATGGAGAAGGACTGTTTCAAGGCTTCATCCATGCACCATTTGTGGCCGTGATAATCACCGGGAGAGGGACTGCTACTCCAAACCCTCTACATCAGCCCCTGCATCTACCTCAGCCCATGTTGCTGTGACATCTCCATCAGTAGATCATGCTGTTCCTTCCTCATATGATGAGAAGTGGGCTTTCTGATTACTTCTATTTCTTATCTACCACTTTGACCACCGATGATGTAGGTCAAGGGGTTCTAGTGTCTTGGTCTTTCTGTTTGTCTACAGTTAGTCTTCTGTCTATCTAGTCTTGTCTGTCTGTCTATTTGTCTATCAATCTGATTGTGTTTTGTTTTAGATCCATCTTGTCCCTACCCTTGTGGACCCATATGAGGATATCACTTGAGGAGGGGTGTCTCAGGATCTTTGTCTGTCATGTCTTCTATCTTGTCTTTCAGTCTATCAGTCTTTATGTCTGTCTTCTAGTCTTGTCTTTCTGTCTTACTCCTAGTGTCCACTTAAGGAGGGTGTTGGAGATAAGTGCACACTAAGTGTACTATTTCCCTAGTCTACATTTGTCTAAATCTAGTCTAGTCTTTGTGTCTTGAGTGTGTGCCATGTGGCACCTCTATAATTATCCCATAATCACTCTTGCTTTATGTCTTGTACTTTGGCTCATATATTCATGGGTCACATCATTGCAATCTATCTATCTAGCTTGTGTCTTGTCTACACTCATCTACAAGGTAACTCTTTGTCTGTCTTTCAATCTTGTTCTTATTTTACTTCTAGTTTTCTAGTTTCTAGTTCTTCCTTTTATATTCCAACATACTATCTACCTTTTTCATTATGTATACACTTAGTGCACCGTGCATATACTCATATTTGGAATGTAACCCTCTCTAGCTCTTTTTTTGTGTTGGGAGGTAATTTTTTCCCTATAAGATTATTTTCACCATTTGGTTGGTTAGATTTCTATATGTATATCTTTTTACATCTCATCAATCTGAGCTGTGGTTTGAGAGTTATGGCCATTTTTAATTCTCATCACATCTCCGCGGACCCTTTCATTGGCGAAAGGATATTAGAAGGATGCAAAGAATTAATTTTGATTTCATGGCTATATAGAACAAAAAAATAACATACTTTTTCTTTATTCCAAAATTTACTTTTGATTGCATGGTTAGATAGAGCACAAAAATTCCATCTTTTTCTTTTTACAGCTCGTCAATCTGAGCTACGATTTGAGAGTTATGACCATTTTTTCACCCATCATCACGTCTCCATGGACCCTTTTGCTGGTGAAAGGGTCTTAGAAGGACGAAAAATATTATTTTTAACTACATGGTTAGGTAGAGCACAAAAATTACATCAGTTTTTCTTTTTATAGCTCAGCAATCCGAGCTACGGTTTGAGAGTTATGACCCATTTTTTAAGTTCATCAAATCTCTATGGACCCTTTCGCTAGCGAAAGGGTCCTAGAAGGATGCAAAAACTTACTTTTGATTGCATGGTTAGAGCTGGAGGGCTTCTCAGTTGTATGCCTAGCCAAATGCATATAATAATTTATGAGTGGAGAGATTCTAAAGGGCATTTTTCTAAAGTAATCTAAATTGTACTTTTTTCCTCTCCAGATACCTCCGCAGTATACAAAGGTTGTCGATCTGACATGCCTGTAGATTTCATGTGTTTTCTCTTCTGCAAATTAGGGGGAGTTGCATACACATAGTAGCAGTGCGTGTTTGCATTCCAGTGGGACCTACTCTAGGACGTTATACACCACTTGGAAGCTCTGTACAATTAGATTGCATCTGCCATGCAGCCAAATGACAAAGAACCCATGAAGAGATATTCAAATATTTGTATTGCAACCCATTCTAACAGTAAGCGATATTTTTGTTTGTCGGTCTCCATCATGAAGTAGTGTTGCCTTCATCTAATGAGTGCCGACCAAAAACCATGACACACTTACTGTTTATTTGTCAAATCCAATGCTGGGTGTTTATTTGTCAAATCCAATGCTGGGGACGTTGACACTGTTAGTGACTTCCCTTGTTGGTTTTTAAATTGAAAAATGATAGATTAATCGCCTTGCAGGCTTTCCCAGTGGTGGTAATGGTTCATTTTATGTCGGGGATGCTTGGTTTGTGCTTCTGTTGTATAATTGTAAATTAATTTTGTATGAAATAAACGACCGGCTTGAAAGACCTTTGTTTAATGGTATACTCTGCATGTATCTGCGGAACATATTTCTTATTCAAGGGCCTAAATGCATGGTTTTGCACTGATGAGGTATGTCCGGACTCCGTAGTGTGCATGATGACAGTTCAATTGTGGGAGTCTTGTGAGGTGCTGAAATCTGCATGAGCATTTTCTTCTACATGATGAAGCTGGCTACCCACAGGTTAATCGAGTACTTGCACATAGTCATGTTGTGTAGCTCTGTATGTATGGATACATTATTTCCGCAGTCCAGCTGACCCATGTGAACAAAATGTGAGCACACATGTAGTGTACCTGTAGGGATTATCTGCGGTTGAGGATGTAGGTATTTGATGGTACTTCAATATCTAAGGGGTTTTCCATTCAAGTCATATGCCTCCTTTAGAAGTGATGCAATATTTGTTTTGTTTTAGATTTGACATATTTCAGTCTTTAAGATTTTACCAGTAGTGTTTACCAGCTGTCAGGTTCGGGTTTTAAGTTTACCATGGATTTTCTGCTCAATTTGGGAGACCTTGATTGCAGGTTATTGCAGTGGCAAAGCAGTGATTTGTAGACCTGCTGCAAAAACTGACAGTCATTTTATCATCTTAAAATGACTGCTGCAGCAGCCAGCCAACTACTACTCCTTTCTGACAACACAGACCACACGAGTATGCAATAGTTTCCTGCATAGTGCCATCAGATCTCGCGTTCTCTCTGCTATTGAGATCATGAATTTTCTAGTCAACAGTGATGGCTTCTTGTATCATGTAGAAGAGTGTAAATAGCATTTTATTAACCAAGATTGAGAATTCTTACTCCACCATGAGGCAGTGTACAAGTGAGATGTAAGCTTAATCAGTAGACATGTCAGCTCTGAAAGGGTTATGGAGCCTGGAATGCCTGGGTAAGGTTTTTCAACTTGTCTGAACTTGATTTTTCCATTGGTTCACCTTGCAGAAATTGTGGAAGTCAACCCTTTTTACTTATGATACCCCATATTGTTTTTGCCCAAATCTATTGGAATGTTGTTCGAGGTCTTTCTGTTTTCATAGTATTTGAATCAGCTGAGAATGGTAATAATGTGATGGAGCATAACACTACCAAAGGAATAGTTCCAAATTTGGGGAAAAATGTAGATCTGAGTGTCATTTAGGACAAGTTGGTTGAAGTGTATATTGCTTTGAGTACCTTGTCTCAAAGCAGACTTTTCTTTTGTTCTTTGCATTTAAAATATGACGCTAAGACTTCTTAATTATGTATACATTTTAACGGTAATTGCCTCTACGCATGTGAATCATGTTCAGTAACTCTGGACTTTACATCTATTTTTTTGACCATGTAGAGTTCATGCTAGAAGTAGATATACAATACAATGATTTTGTTGTAGATGGCCAACACCATGGCTTGCCCTTCCACAGCCTTGAAGGGTGTGGCATAATAAAGCCTAAGGAGGTAATATTTGAGTTGTCATGGGTGCTGCCGACGAGGCAGCCTCACTCCATCCATGTTCCCTCTATTTGTACACTCCCCCATGTAGCTCGCTTACAAATAAGAAATTGACCCATACCCAATTATTTCTCATAATGCTAATGCTACATCATAGATGGCTTGTTCATGTTTGTAGCTATATCAAGCAAAGAGGTTGTGTTAATGATTCTGTCATTAAGATTCATGCAGGATGTTCACTCCAGCTGATTTTCTTGATCCAATCTTGATTAGAGATCAGGTAATATGGAGGTTTAAGAGTTTTGGTTTTCTAAAATATATGCCTAGTGATAATTCCATGTGTTTCCATATAATTTGCAATAATCATAATCATCTTACTTCATCTCAGCACAACATTTATTTTGAGAAGCATTCAAAAGGCTGAGTTATACAATGAAGAAACATCATGAGTCAAGCGCCTTGGGGTAAATATGTTCTAATAGGAGATTGTTGTCTAGTTTGGGTCAATGCCACAATTACAAAGATTCTTGTTTTCATATCTTATATGCATCCCCGTGTCATCTTTAGAAGCTTGTGTCCACACATTATCTATGTTATGCATGGTTATGAAAATACTAGAGGCCCTGCTTACAAATCCTTGTGGTTGGTTTATGTTTTTGAATCATATTTCAATGTGTATTCCTTCTTTTGCATTCTCAAAATTGATGCATTTCCTACCAATATAGGGCCATCGTTATGTAGGTTTCCATGGGTTTGAAATTGACTCCCAAAGAAGTACATCTCTCCCAACACCTCATTATCATGTAGCATAATGGACACCATGTTCAACAATTTACTTAGCTAATATATTTCATGGTTGGTTTTTGCCTAATTAGCTTTTACACTTTAGGAATCCTACCCGACAATAAGTTGTCTATTGATGATTGATAGGAAGTATATAAGCATTTGACCCAAGCTAGCCTAGCTAGACTAACCACTAACCCACGTAACCTAATGTAAGCTAACTTAAGCCTAGCCAATATAATTTAACCCAAGGAGGAACAAGGATGGGGAGGGAAGTAAGGAAAGGGAGGGAGGGGAGGGGAGGGGTGACAATGGGGAGTGAAGGTAGGTTGAGAGAAGAGGGAGGGTTGTTGAGAGGGGTGAGGGGGATAGATGGAGGGGAGGTAGTAGGGAAGTGAGGAAGGGGAGGGGTGCAAGAGAGGCATAGAGAGAGGGGAGGGAGAGGGTCGATGCAGGCAAGGTAGGGAGAGGGGATGATGGAACGAGGAGGCGAGGCATTGTGAGGGGATGACGTAAGGGGAAGGGGAAGGGGAAGTGAGAGATGAGGTAGGGGAGGATGGAAGGGGAAGGGGATGAGTGAGGGAGGCGAGGCTGGGAGGCACGCAAGAAGTTGAGGGATTAGGTTAATTGATTAGTTTTTGGGCGGCCCCTTCTTAGGTCAATCATATTAATTTTTCAAGGTGGGGAGAATAATCAATCGGATTTTCCATTTTTCATTAGATGGGGTTACATAACATAATAGGCTTGTGTGCATTATTCCCATTTAACAATGTTTTGGTATAATAATTACTTATTCGCAATAGATCTTCTAGATCCTTTGAACATTGTGGGGAGTTAAACTAGTTATTCATTGTATTCATTAAGAACAATCTCAAAGGTGACAAATTCTCACACAAAGCAATGCGATGAACTTGTATTTCATAGTCAATGATTTGCTCTATGTTGAGATTGTGCATGTAACTGTGACTGTTTAAATCATTTTTCAACTACTAGTTAATAAATACTTCTTTCATGTTTTCCTTTTCATGTGCTTGTTCAATTTTCATTGGCACTTGCGAATCTGCCCATTCATTGCATAAGCAAACGTTTACTTTTGAACAAACAAGTGTTTAAGAGCATACCCGTTGGTTGACCCTCAAATATCAATGCTGCCAGCCCAATCTGCATCGGTATAACCATGCAAGCATATTCCTTCTTGCTTGGCATAAAACAAGCTAGCATTTATTGTGGCTTTCACATATCTAAGTATTCTTCTCACATCATCAAGATGACTCTTGCAAGGCTTTTGCATAAATTGACTCACTACACCCAAAGCATAACTCAAGTCCCGGTCTAGTGATGGTAAGATAAATGAGACTTCCAACCATCTTCCAAAACATAGTAAATGCATGCTCATTTTACAATTCCCTTTATTCTGGACTCTACATAGCCCAAGAGTGGTTGGTGAGATCTGTTTGATGAGAGGAGTTATCTTGATCAATGAGGATGGAGGACTTGATGAGAGGGTGAGATTGTTGATGATGCATGTATGGTAATCTATAAGTTACATAATTCATGAGGATCCTAGTTTAGTGTGAAGGGTATTAGTATTTAATGGTGCACTCACTTGGATTGGGATAGAATGTATAGCTGTGAATGCCAAGATTTGCTTACAAGCTCAAATGATGATATGGGTGTCGACACGTCAGTCATAATCTCGGAACCGTGTGGTCAGGCGGGAAACTAGAGGGCTCGACGATGCTTGCATACTATGAGGCCTAGAGGGTTTGGGTCTAGGGTTATGCCTAGGCCTAGACATTAATGAAGAGGTGCAAATGGGATCTATGAGAGGGCTAGAATGAAAGGTCCCTTGTGGGACACATGGCACCAAGGCATGAGGCCACTTGGCAAGCATTGGGTTCAGGGGTGGATTCTAGGAGGAGTTCACAAAAGGTATGAAAAAATGATGAAAGGAACTCACGTGGGAATCCATTGGCTGGGTGGTGAAGACTTTTGGGAGCCCTTTGTTTAGAGGACGTATCATTGGTATTAGAGCCTCGAATCTAAGGAGAGAAATTGTTGCTGTGTTGTTGGGGTGTCTACCGAGTTGGGTGAGGTGCTCAGATTGGATCGCCTCGAGCAAGAACTTTGTGAAGACCCGAGGGCTACTCGCCGTCGCACAATGAATCTGTCTGTTCTGCTCCTGGAGTATGGGCTAGTTGCAAGGCTTCAGCCTTGGTGACTACACCGGTCTATAGTTGGCGTTGTGGCCACAAGGCCTAGCCTTTGTAAGGCGGTTGGCTGGTTGTGGGCAAGCAGAGATGGGTCATGGAAGCACGAGCGTGGAGTAGAGACGAGCGACGCGCATGCCTGAGCAATGAGCAGATTTGAGTCGGCAAAAGCTTTCATGCCATTAGTGGAGGCGGAAGAGAAGACTAGAGTTTAAGTCGAGTTTAAGTCGACGTCTATATCATCATCTGCGCAGAGAGCAGGATGGACGCCGCGACCTTCAAACGTGGTTTTACTGGGATCACTATTCTCAGTGAGACCATAACCGCGAAAGTTAGGAGCGATGGCGGAGAATCCAGCGTCTGCCAAGGCAACGATCTGGAAGACGACTCTAAATGAAGCAACAGATGGTTTGCAAATCCCACCTTTGCATGGCACTTGAGTCCTGATAGCCTTATTGGCCGCATGCTCTGCGTAAGATATCCTTTTTCCTTCACAAAGTTCACATCATAATCAGAGACTCATAGTCTTCACAAAGTCACAACCAATGGAGTTACATGCACAGTGAAGCGTGGTGATGGCACGGAAAACAAGCGGGGAGACAACGCAATGATGCAACCTTCGATTGAAGAGTCCAGACATTAAGCCGCAGGTCCGTGACGACGAAAATCTGCAGCTCTGAAATGACCAGACTGAAAAGTCGTTGCAAAGCCATGGTTTTTAGACTTTGAAGAAAAGCCATGTCATCATAAGGTCATTGGACCTTAGGAAAAAAATGCCACCTCATCATTTCCTTTTTCCCTCTCTTTAAAAAGGTTCTTTCCACCCTCTCTTCCTCTCAAAGTTCATTACTCATAATTTCCAAAACTCCTTAGCCTCACCACTCAGCTAGGAGCTATCAGTGATACCTTGAAAACCGTAGTTGAAGCCATAACTAAGTTAGCTGATTCTCAATCAGTAACTACTACAGAAAAATCAGTGAATCCTCCTCATCAAGTTGAGAGGTCTACCTCTCGACTTAGAGAAACCTCTAACATCCTTAATGACTTGAAACTACCAATTTACAGCGGGGAAGAAAAGGAGCACAATAAAGATGCGATTAATACGTTCTTGTAAAAGTGGCAAGACTTCCAACGATTCAGGAATACTCCTTCTGAAAATCAACTAGTGGAAGCAAGTCTTTCCCTTGGAAATAAAGCCTATAAATGGTGGATGAGCCTCAGGGAAAATGATAGAATTCCTAGATATTGGACTGAGATTGAACAAGCCTTCTTAAAAGAGTTTTTACTGGAAAATGAATTAGAAAGAGCGTGGGAGGCTTGGGACAAGTGCACAATGGATTAAAAAACTCTAGTCTAGTACATAGCGAACTACAGGGGGAGGCAATCCCTTAAGTTGAAGGCAATTGTTGAATTCCAAAAAATAAGGGGTTTCATGAGAGGTCTCAAAGACACTTATAAGGTTGAGGTGAAAAGAAATTCTCCCAAAAACTTTGAGGAAGCAATCAAGTATGCCCAAATATACGACGATACGACGGGGAAATCTAAAGTTGTAACTTCAGAGCAAACAGGTTTTGTTCCAAAGTTCAACAAATTTCCCAATTTGAAAAGGGAGGGGTATTGCAACATGAAAGATCATAGTGGTAGGGAGAGAAGCAAGCTAACATTAGGAATGGAAACGAAAGATAACAAGCATAATGGAAATGAAATGGAAAGAAAATGAAAGCAATGGACAAGTACTCACATGATACCAAAGAGCTTGATGTTGATTGATATGACTCAAGACAAGTACAACACTATATAGTGTGACACTAGACTCTAGAAAGCCATAGTGTATATGGGATAACTCCCAATATGACACGTGGCATGTCTAGGACTCACTAGACTATAAAACACCCCCTAGACACTTATTACACTCATTTTTGACTCACTTTGGCTTCATATTCCAACACCCCCCCATGAAGGCAAGGTGAGAGACTACTGGAATGGAACCAAGAACAGAACATGACAATGATAGTCATCAAACTGTGCACCCCAGAGGCTAAAGTTTGAGCGTGTTTAGAGGTTGATCCAAGCACTCTCATGGCTTGAGACTCAACATGCTCATAGGCTCATGTTATAGCATGGCTACATGACCAGCTCATAGGTCTAGAAATACACCACCATCCTGAAACTTAGCCAGGCCTGATAACGAGACCCATCAAAGCCAATACATATGGCTCCCATAGTACATCCCCCCTTTGCTTCATAACAGGACATGTTAGGAAGCCACACACCAAAATAGGAAAACCAATACATCTTTTCAGGAGGACTATCCAAGGCAGAGGACCTTTAGACTTAATAAAAACCAAACACTCAATACATATCATTTTAGGGGGACTACCCAGAGTAGAGGACCCCAAAATACATCGAGCTGGAGGAATAATAAAAATAGATCTCTTAGGAGTAAGAGATGTCCTCTAAGTAGCCACTACACACGTGTGCACATCCCTGCGAGACGGTGACGATGTCGATAGGCAGGAACACCCTAAAAGATGTGTCGATGAAGTCCATGGGGTAGCTAGATGGAGCACTCACATAGTGACTCTCAAAATGGCTAAGGGAGAGTCACCAATGTCGAAGTAGAGGCCGGAGGTGTCACGAGCACTTCAAGGAGCCAATCAATGTGTACCACGGGTACCACAAGCACTCGGAGAGGTGATCAAAGAAGTCAAGGTGTAACTGAGATTCACGTCAAGCTCGAAGCAATGCACCAATCGGAGAAGTCACTATAGTGTAATGTGTCGAGTAGTGTCGGAGTGCTTACATCATGCTGGAAGCATCTTCACTTCCAATGCAATAGTAGAAGTGGAGATTCACTTCAGATATGGACAAGTGTAACTATGGAAAGATCACCTTGATATTTCTTCATGAGTTGAAGCAAGTCTGGAACTTTTTCATGGCAGACAGAAGTAGGACAACAGCTCCAAGAGAATGTCGGGAAAAAGGAGCAAATGGCAGGATGGAGCAGAGGTCAATGATGAAGAGGATGGAAAACTCCACGTCGAGCTGCCTGCATCATGCTTGGGCTATCAAATCATTGAGCTCCAGAACAAAATTCACGCGTAGAAACAAATTTTGTCACTTCTTGCAAGGGCTGTAACTTTTCACAAAAAAATCGGATTGCAATGATGTAAAAACAAAATTTGTAGTACTCAAGGTCCTCTACAACTTTTGTAAAGACACAAAGCCATGATTCTACTTCTAGATCCGGATAGAAGCGTCTTATCATCCGTAGGTCACAGAAAGATGTAGCTAAAGGAAGGAGAAGAGAAGTGGCAGATCATGGTGTGGAAAAGAGAGCTCAAGGAAGGAGAGAAGAGGGTAGCCTTCCAAGGAGGAGGAGCTAGAGTAGCTTCATTGTCCTCTCTCCGCTCAACGTCTTGGAAGGGAAAGGGAAAGAGAGAGCATGGCTAAGAACATGGCTCTGATACTACATGAAAGATGATAGTGGTAGGAAGAGAAGCAAGCTAACACTAGGAATGGAAGGGAAAGATAACAAGAATAATGGAAATGAAATGGAAAGAAAATGAAAGCAATGGACAAGTTCTCACATGGTACCAAAGAGCTTGATGTTGACTGATGTGAAAAGACTCAAGACAAGTACAACACTATATAGTGTGACACTAGACTCTAGAAAGCCATAGTGTATATGGGATAACTCCCAATATGACACGTGGCATGTCTAGGAATCACTAGACTATAAAACACCCCCTAGAGACTTAGTACACTCATTTTTGACTCACTTTGGCTTCATATTCCAACACAACACACAACTCTCTTAAGAGAGATGAGTGCCAGCCTTAGGTTAAAAACAATTATTTATATTAAAATTGAAACTGCAACACACAACTCTTGTAGGAGAGATGAGTGCTAGTCTCAAACATAAATCAATACATATCTTTGTGAACTTACTTTTATTATGTCTTCTACATAAAAAAGAAGTAATATTATTTTTGATAATGTTAAAAAGTATAAATCTTCTTTCAATGATTTAATGATTGAATTTAAAGATGTTTTTCCGTCTGATTTGCCTGATGGTTTACCCCTTGAGAGAGAAGTAGATCATAAAATAGATTTGATTCTTGGATCTACCCCTGTTTGTAAACCCCCATATAGGCTTAGTCAAATGGAGGAACGTGAGGTTGAAAGACAGTTAACAAAATACCTTAGGAAGGGCCAAATTCAACCAAGTAGCTCACCTTGGTCTGCACCAGTTTTACTAGTAAAGAAAACTGATGGTACTATGCGTTTATGCATAGATTAGTGAGCACTAAATAAGTATGCTATTCCTCGCATTGATGAGCTCTTTGATCAATTGCAAGGGGCAAAATATTTTACTAAAATTGATTTAAGGTCAGGATATCACCAACTACGAATTAGGAAAAAGGATGTCCCTAAGACATCATTTTGTACTAGGTATGGGCATTCTCAATTTAAAGTAATGCCATTTGGATTAACAAATGCTCCAACAACTTTCATGACACTTATGAATAGTGTCTTAAGGCCATATTTAGGGAAATTTGCTGTAGTATTTTTAGATGGTATCCTTATTTATAGTAAAACCAAGAAAAAGCATTTGGAACATTTGCAAAAAGTGTTCCAGCTGCCTCGAGATAATTCACTCTTTGCTAAAGAATCCAAATGTGAATTCTTTGCAAAAGAAGTGAAATAATTGGGACATAATATCCCAAGAAGGGGTTCGTATGGATCTTGACAAAGTAAGGGCCATATTGGAATCGCCACATCCTACAAATCTAGAAGAATTACAGATATTCTTAGGTTTGTCTGGATTCTATAGGAGATTCATCCAGGATTATGCTAAGATTGATGTTCCGATGATGGGCCAGCTTAAGGGGAAGGGAAGCACCTTCATATGGGATGAAGCTCAAAAGAGAAGTTTTGGAAAATTAAAAGTAGCTATAGCAACATCTCATCTTAAAAGTAGTGGATCCCAATGAACCATTCATGGTTGAGATAGATGCTAGTGATTTTGCTATTGGGGCAATACTTTTACAAAAAGGCTAACCAGTGGCTTTTGAAAGCAAAAAGTTAGATCGTGCACAACATAATTATTCAGCATATGAGAAGGAAGTATATGCTATAGTCTATGCTTTAAAGAAGTGGAGGCACTATTTATATGGTGCAAAATTTGAGATCATCTTTGATTAGGAGAGCATTAAGTGGATTTGTAATCAGCCAGAGCTTAAAGGCAGAAAAGCTAGATGGGATGAATTAATGCAAGAGTTTGATATACAATTGACATATCGAAAGGGAAAGCTCAACGTGGTAGCAGACTCCCTTAGCCGAATGCCAATTGTTAATGAATTGAGTTTTACTCAATTCAGAATGATTTCCTAGAGTCCTTAAAGGGGAAATGTGAGTTTGATCCTCACTTCTATGAAATATGGAAAGCAATTAGAAATAGGGATTCAACTAATCGAGGGGCTTTCACTGAGGAGTCGCATGAAATATGGAGGTTCACAAGGTGCTTATAGCCATGAAAGTGGAGGGAGTTATGGTGTAGGACACACCGTACACACATGCATGTGTGCACATATAGACACATGCACATGCACACATAGACACATGCATGCAAACATGCACATGCATGTGCATGTGCACACATGCATGTGCACATGCACACACGCATGTGCACATGCACACATGCACACACACACACACAAACATGTGGAGAACACACGCATGCATGCATACACACACACAAGTGCGTGCGTGCACACACACGACTGTTTTAAGACATGGCAATAATTGAAGAATTTTTCCTTGTAGACTGTTAGGGTTTTATGATAGAGTTTGTATGAATTGCCCTATATGGATAGTGTTCCAATGTGAATCTATTCATAGGTATGGCATGAGAATGAAGATTCTAGCAAGCAAAGAGACAAGAATAGCATACCAACTTGCATCATCAAGCATAAAAATTGCTACTACTCCGTAGATTGCATGTCTGGGAGTGCGTCCTTCCCATATGAGGTATGTTGAGATATCGAGCTCCACTCGTGATATGCCAGGGTGACCGTTGTGCATTTATGTCATCGACTTGTTAGCTGCAGATGCGGTTGGTACACCGCCCACGAATAATAGCTGGATGACAGCTATCCTTATCTACTCTAGTTCATGGCTCAGTTAGTATGCCACCTTAGTTAGCTGAGTTTGGTTTGAGACCCCCATATAGGGTTCTTCTATTTTCTTTGTACTAGAGTTTTTTTGGCTTTCGCAACTAAGAAGAAGAAAACTGTTTTCAGCCTCCACCTTTGTGTGTATTCCCCCATTGTGTATGTGAGAAAGCCGCAAGTGAGACTCCTTCCCTCTCTCCCACTATCTTCACATGGTATCAGAGCCTTGTTCGTGGTAAGGAGCTCAAAAAAGCAAACCAAGTTCGCGGTGTCCTGGTAAGAGGACCAGTGTTGCTTTCCTTTTTCGAGTTTGGGAGCAAATCTCTGCAGGTAGCACAGCCGGAAGTGCAAGAGTGCACTGTCTCAGATTGAGACGCCCTTCGCGATGTGGCGAGAGGGCAGTATATGCTACGGGGACTTTATTTTTCTTGAGACTTTATTTTTCTGATTCGAGGCCGTTTCGGGGCCCGTTTTGGAGGCAGAAGTTCTTCGTAGGCACTCAGAAAAAGGCCCTGTTTTTGCGGTGCGACCATTGCTCTGCAGGTTGGTAAAAAGTTGCCACAAAAAATTGCATCGTATGCTTGCGCGCAGAGATACTGGGAGTTACAGAATCATCCTTATTGCCTGTTGATGCAAAATCGTCACTAGGAAGTGACTGTGTGGTCAAATACCACTTTCGTCAATTTTGCAAATTTGCCCGTGTGAGGCAGAAGCTGTGTTTTTTGCAGTGACAGAATATTTTGCAGTGTTCTACATGAGAGTGCTCTCAACGAAAGCAATAACGGAAGAAGGAGAGAGAGAGACAGAGAGCCACAAGTTTTGGTGGGTGCAGAACCACCCTAATCTTCTTTTTCATTCATTTATATATGTGTTTGAGTATTGTACATAACCGGGGTAAAGGCACAGTGACCTTTAAACCCCACAACCTCCCACTTAAAGGACAATGTGCCTTTAAGGGAGAACAACCAGTGAGCATACTATCCAATGCCCATCAATACACGACAATACTCAAACCGCTGACTAGGTAGACTCTTCGTCAGCATATCTGCAGGGTTATCATCTGTATGAACCTTGACAAGCTCTATGCGCTTGTTCTCAAGTACCTCCCTGATGAAATGGTACCTGACCTTAATGTGTTTGGTCTTTGCATGAAAGACTGCATTTCGTGCTAGCTGAATAGCACTCATGGAATCACTATGCAATGTCGGTACACCTGTATGAATCCCCAAATCTCCCACTAGCCGATCAAGCCATATAGCCTCCTTGCAACCCTCTATGGCTGCAACATACTCAGCCTCTATGGTAGACAAAGCAACACACTTTTGTGTGCGAGACATCCACGACACTGCACCACCTGCAAAGGTGAACACATAACCAGAAGTGGATCTCCTACTATCCACATGCCTTGCATAGTTTGAATCTGTGTACCCAAGTACACGCATGTCTCCTTTACCAAAGCAGATGCACATCTCCTTGGTACCCTTCATGTACCTCATGATGCACTTAACTGCCTCCCAATGCCTCTTTCCTGGGTTAGCCATATACCGGCTAACAACTCCCACTGCAAATGCAATGTCTGGTCTAGTAGCTATCATAGCATACATAAGACTCCCAACTACTGATGCATAAGGAACCTTGGCAATCATGGCCCTTTCCTCATCTGATTTGGGACTATCTGTATGACTCAGTTTCACATATGGAGGCAATGGAGTACTCACTGCCTTCCCCCCCTCCATATTGAAACGCTGCAATACTTTTGTAACATACTCTTTTTGTGAAAGCCAAAGGAGTTTCCTACTCTGATCACGCGTGATGCGCATACCAAGAATATGACCTGCAAGTCCCAAATCCTTCATATCAAAGGCCTCATGCAACTTGGCCTTTAATGCATCTAGCTCATAAGTATTCTTGCTAGCCAATAGCATATCGTCCACATATAGTGCCAGGATTATCAGGCTATTATCCTTATCCCTTTTAGTGTAGAGGCAGTGATCAATTTCACTCCTAAAACCCTGGGACTGAATGAAAGCATCAAACTTCTGATACCATTCTCTAGGCGCTTGCTTAAGACCATAGAGACTCTTCTTCAGCTTGCAAACTAAATGCTCTTTGCCCTTTTCTTCAAAGCCTTCCAGCTGCACCATGTAAATTTCCTCATGCAAATCCCCATATGCAAGAAAGCTGTCTTGACATCCATCTGCATAAGCTCCATATCCTCTGATGCCACTAGTCCAAGCATGCATCTAAGTGTGGTCATCTTCACAACTGGAGAGAATATCTCATCAAAGTCCACACCCTTCTTTTGCTTGAACCCTTTAGCGACCAAACGAGCCTTGTACCTAGGCACATCATCACCTGTGACCTTCATTTTGTAGACCCATTTACATGGCAATGCTTTCTTTCCATGTGGCAAAGAAACCAAGTCCCAAGTCTTATTCTTCATAAGTGAACTCATCTCTGATTGCATAGCATACTCCCACTTGCGTTGATCTTCACGCATCATAGCCTCTCTATAGCAAGAAGTCTCCCCGCAATCAGTAAGCATCACATAGTCTACTCCTGGAACAAACTTATCAAGCGGTCTAGACACTCTAGATGATCTTCTCAAGGGCATTTCAGCTTGTTGTCCCACCTGCATATCAACCACATTTGGCTCATCATTTCCACCAATAGATGATCCATCATCTACCCTTGATTGTATACCTGTGGGAGTACTTGGTGGTACCATTTCTTGCACATTTGGTGCATGGACAGCTTGTTGTCTATCAACATATGCAGGTGGATCCACATCTTGGAAAGTGATTCTCCTCATTTCCACATCCCTCATGGGTGCCTTATGCATCTTCTTCTCATTGAAGACCACATCATGGCTGCGTATGATCTTCTTTGCTTCTGGATCCCAGAGATGATAGCCCATCTCTCCACTTTCACCATAACCCAGAAAGATGCATTTCCTAGACTTAGGATCTAGCTTCTTTCGAACCTCTTTTGGCACATGTGCATATGCCTCACACCCAAATATACGCAAATGAGAGTAAGAGGGCTTCTTGCCACTCCATGCCTCTTCAGGAATACCACCATCCAAACTCTTACTAGGTGATCTATTGATCACATGCACTGCAGTCTTCATTGCCTCAGCCCAAAAACCACTAGAAAGACTTGCATTGGAAAGCATGCATTGCAACCTTTCTTGAATGGTACGGTTCATCTTTTTTGCAACTTGATTTTGCTCTGGAGTATGAGGGGATGTGAGCTCCCTCTTAATCCCCCGTGTATCACAGAAATGCTGAAAGTCATGAGAGAGATACTCTCCACCATTGTCAGTCCGTAGGCATTTAAGCGTTCTACCTGACTGATTCTCAACCAAGGCCAGCCATTTCTGAAATACCTAGAACACATCACTCTTCTGAGCTATAGCATAAGCCCACACTTTCCTAGTTGCATCATCAATGAATGTCACATAGTATTCAACCACGACTAATGACCGTGTAGGCATGGGACCACATATGTCTGAATGCACCAAATCAAGCTTTTCAAACTCTTTCTTTCCCCTTCTTTTATGGGCTGATTTAGTCTGCTTCCCATAGAGACAGTGCTCACAAAATTCAAAATCAGAGAAACTCAAATGCGGTACATAACCCAAATGGCATAAGAGTTTCATTCCATTCTGGCTCATGTGCCCCAACCTGTAATGCCACAAAGAAGTGCTTGGTTGCTCGGTTATTGCAACAACATGATCAAATACCCCTGATACATGTAAGGGATACAAAGTCCCACACTTGGCACCCTTGGCCAAAAGCATAGAGCCCTTCTGAATTTTCCAACTCTGAAAGCCAAAAGTGGTGTGAAAACTAGCATCATCTAGCTGACCCACTGAAATAAGACTCTTGGTCAGCTTAGGCACATGTCTCACATGTTTCAAAACAAATGCAGACCCATTTCCAAAAGAAAACTTTATGTTACCTGCTCCCACTATGTCACATGCATAGTCATTTCCAAGATGCACACAACCTGTCTTTCCACTGTCATAAGTGGAGAACCATTCCGTATGGGGAGTAACATGGAATGAAGCACCAAAAATCCAAAATCCAATCCTGGGAATATGCATCATCTGAAGTGGTAAGCAACTCTGCAGATAAACTAGACATGAAGAGAACGTCATTGTCACTATCATGTGTGACTGCATTGATCTCCTTGATCTTCACTTTTCCTTTGTCCTCCCTTGGACTCTCTTCCTTTTGATTCGCACCCCAATTTTGCATTCTTTTTCTTATCCTTTTGCTCTCTTTTCAGCTTGTAGCAATCCTTTTTCATATGGCCCTTCTTGCCGCAATGGTAACACTCAATGTTCCGTGCCCTGGATTTGCTATGAGACTTCCCTCTTTCTTGGGACTTCCCCCTGAACTGTGATCTGCCTCTTTGCACATTTAAGGCTGCATCCTGCTTGTTGCCATCCATAGACTTTCGTCTAATCTCCTCGGCCAACAAGCTACCCACAACATTATCAAATTTCAGTACTCCACCAGGTGCAGAGTTACTGACAACTGTACGGAAGGTATCCCACGAGGATGGCAATGAACATAAGAGAATTATTGCCTTAGTCTCCGCATCAAAATTCATTTTTTGAGCCTGAAGCTGGATGAAAATAATATTGAATTCATTCAAGTGAGAAGCAATGGAGACCCCTTCCTTCATCTGCAACTCAAACAACCTCTTCATGAGGTAAACTTTATTAGAGGCAGTTTCCTTTTCATAAGTGGCACACAATGTCTTCCACAAATCTTCCGTAGTCTGCTCATTTACTACTGTGAAATAAACTGACTCTGCAAGATGAAGTCTAATAGTAGATTTTGCTAATGCATCCAACTCATTCCAATCATCCTCAAACATATTTGTAGGCTTAGCTTCAATCCCTGCCAAGGGTTTAATTTGCTTCTTTTGAATAAGCACATCCCTTATTTGTTCTTTCGACAAAGAAAAGTTTGTCCCATCAAACTTTTTAATGCTAAAAAACTCCTTTTCAGACATGGAAGAGGATGCCATGATGCAAATAAAACAAAATCCCAAATGCTAGTGTCTGCAAGAGAGAATCACACCAAATACCAGGTGCACCCAAATGTATATGCCACAATAGAGTGAAATATCACCAAAACTCAAAGCTCAAAGCATCAAAAGATGCATCTGACTCATGTGCATATACTATGCATCCATATGAGCAAATCTGGCCCAAAAGAAAATGCCAATAAGTGCCAAATGACTCAAGCATAAACACCGTCCACTGGCATATGCATCAATAATATCTCATCCAAGAGAGCATAGCACTATCAGTACATCACTTGCAATGTGTCAAAGCTGTCCCTCAGCATAAAATAGCATCCATGTGCAAAGCGTCCATAAAAAATAGCATCCCACAAGGCAATTTGGGCCTATCAGCGCATCTAATAAGGACCGTAATGCATCCAAATGACCTATAGATCATCCATTGCAACCCAATGCATACCACGAATGAGCGCACACACTGCTCAAACTGTAACCAGAGTGATCTGCATAAGGTATGCTCAAGAAATCATAGTCCCATGGTAATGACCGCTACTGAAAATAGAACCTGAGATGCCTCAAAACATGGGCGCCATTGCATAATCGGACTCAGCAAGAAAATTTGCAAATATCTCTCTTCTGCCAGAACTCCAAAATCCCAACCGATGAGTGAGAAATGGGAGTCAACACTTATCCACTGCCATGTGGCATAAATCTAAGGTTTCAAAACCTTAGAATGAAAAATGCATAACAGAGAGACAAAATCGAATACACAGAGATCATAACTCTGAAAATCTCCACCAAATCGCACAAGAACTGACAGGTAGGGGTTTTTGGGCGTCCGGAACCCAATGGGACAGATGGTTTTGGAAACCGTGGTCTCAATCACTGGGTCCAACACACAGACTGAAAAACGTTTTTGGAAACAGAGCTGTTTGTAAACTCCACCGGAGTGCGAATGATGAGCAACATAGAAGTTTTAGGACCTCCTGAGTCCACTGGAACTGACAGATCTGCAAATGGTTGCTCCAAACTTGAGTTCCAACACTTGGGCAAAAAACGCAGAAACTGACATAGTGAGTCAGAAATCCAATGAAATGATCCCAGATTCAATAATGAAGGTGTTTCCAAGCTCCTGAAGTAAAGTGGATACCAAAAGCGAGCAATAGTTAACTCTACAAGTCAATACGGAGTCTCTGTCATCGAACGGAACAGGGAAAAGCTCAAAAAACGACTTTTTCTTTGAAAAACTCTTAACAGGCTCTCAAAACCACTTCGCAAAACCAAAGTGACTTTTCCAAAGGTTCCTCCAAGGTCTCTACACACTCGGATGCAAGTAAAGTCACCCACAAAGCTTCCCACAGAGCTTCTCCTTCCTCCCACAGAGCTGCTAAGCTTCAAGCATTCAAGCACGCTTAGCTAGATCACCCGGGCTCTGATACCAGTTGAGAGTGCTCTCAACGGAAGCAAGAACGGAAGAAGGAGAGAGAGAGACAGAGAGCCACAAGTTTTGGTGGGTAGAGAACCACCCTAATCTTCTTTTTCATTCATTTATATATGTGTTTGAGTATTGTACATAACCGGGGTAAAGGCACAGTGACCTTTAACCCCCACACTACAATGGCGTCTGATTCTCTTTCACAGATTGTCACTGAAAAGCTTGACAAGAACAACTTCCAAGCATGGAAGTTTCGAATGATGAATTTCCTTATGGGAAAAGGCTATTGGGAGTTCATCATAGGAAATGAAGAAGAACCAGTTCTTCCTAATGTTCCCAATCAACAGGAAATGCAGGCATTTAAAGGATGGCATGAGAGAGCCAGAAAAGTTATGTACTGGCTATCTATCAGTATTTCGGATTCTATGATTATGCATATTCAGGATGCAAGTACGCCAAAGGAGGCATGGGATACTTTGGCAAAAATGTACAGCACAAATACGCAAGCCAGGAAAATGCAGCTCAAGCAAGAGTTGCACAATGTGCAGAGAGAAAATATGAGCATCAATGACTACCACATGAAGGTGAAGAAAATTGGAGATGCACTTGCTTCCATTGGGTCGCCAGTGGAAGATGATGATCTAGTTTCTGTGACCTTGAATGGTATAGGAAAGGATTATGCACAGTTCTGGGCATCCATTGCCGTCTGTGAAAAATTTCCTGATTTTGAGTTGTTTGCTCTTCTAATTTCTGAAGAGCAGAGAAATGGGGGTGCATCTTCTTCAGGAGGAACTTCTAAAGAAACTGTCTTCTACTCAAATGCTGGAAGAGGTAGAGGTAGAGGTAGAGGAGGCCGATCTGGATGCCGTGGTAGAAATCAGAATATGCAGCAAACTCAAGAAAACCAGTCCTATGGAGGAGGACGTGGTAACTCTAGAGGCAGGGGGAGCCAAAGAGGCCGTGGTGGATGGCAGAGAGGCCAAAATGCAAACAGCAATGTTGAATGCTACTATTGTGGTAAAATGGGTCATATGGCAAAAGACTGCTACAAAAAGCAGAATGACATCATGAA
Source organism: Dipteris shenzhenensis (assembly GCF_047967505.1). NCBI lineage: Eukaryota > Viridiplantae > Streptophyta > Polypodiopsida > Gleicheniales > Dipteridaceae > Dipteris > Dipteris shenzhenensis. The sequence goes on from NC_141605.1 coordinate 6,009,442, forward strand.
TGGAAAATTGCAGCAAGGGAATTATGCATCCTCTAGTAGACAAGGTGATGACAGAAATGAGCATTTGTTTATGGTGCAACACATGACCAATTCTGTGACAAGTGCAGAAAAAAGTAATGATGTGTGGTATGTTGACTCAGGTGCCTCAAACCACATGATAGGTCATGCATAATGGATGCAAGATGCAAGGAAAATGAAAAGACCATGATTTGTGGAGACTGGTGATGATACTGCACATCCTATTGTGCAGATTGGTAAAATTCCTTTGTCAATGCAGGATGGGAAAAATAAATACCTGTCTGATGTATTTCATGTCCCGAATATCACCAAGAACCTGATTTCTGTTGGTCAAATGGTTGAGCAGGGCTTGCAGGTCAGATTTAATCCTCATGGATGCTTTGTTGAGGATATGAAAAATAACGGTCGCTTGATAGCAAAAGGAAAGAAGAAGGGCAGGATGTTTACCTTGGATGCTGACATGCCTGAATTGAGTGCAGCAATGTTTGCACATGGGACTGGTGTTGTTGCAGATATTGATATCTTGCATAAACGCATTGGTCATGTTAATGTATAGTGACTTAAATCAATGCAGGCCCAAAATATTGTCGTAGGATTGCCAAAATTCAAGGTTGCAGAAATGCATAAGGTATGTGAAGCCTGTTAATTTGGAAAACAGGTAAGGAAACCATTTCCTAGGCATGTTCAAGAGAGTAAGAAGCCATTGGAATTAATCCACTCTGATGTGTGGACTACTAAAGCTGCATCTATTGGAGGTTGTCATTATTTTGTCACTTTTATTGATGACTACAGCAAAAAAGTTTGGGTGCATTTTATGAAAAAGAGTACAGATTGGACATGCTGTCCAAATATGGGATGACAGGCTGTAAGCCTATTTCAGTTCCTTTGGAGCAGAATGTGAAGCTGAGCCTAGATGCTGGTGAGCTTCTGGAAGACCCTACTATGTACAGACGCATAGTAGGAAGTTTGATTTTTATGACTATTACCAGGCCAGATTTGAGCTATGCTATTGGATTGGTAAGTCAGTTTATGCAGGCTCCAAGGAAACCGCATTTGGATGTGGCTAGACGCATACTCGGGTATGTGAAGTCCACATTGTAGTGTGGACTATTTTATGAGGTTGGCGTTCAGATACAGTTGCATGGATACACTGAAGCTGAATGGGGTGGTAGTATTTCTGATAGACGATCTACCAGTGGTGTGTTCTCTTTTGGGAGTATTGCAGTCACTTGGAGCAGCAAGAAACAGCCTACAGTTGCCTTGTCAAGCACAGAGGCTGAGTACAGGGGTGCAGCAATGGATGCATGTGAGGTATCTTGGTTGCATAAGCTACTCTATGATATGCATCAGTCTACAGATGGGCCAGTTATCATTCAATGTGACAACATGAGGAGTATACACTTGGCAAATAACCCAATCTATCATGCTAGAACAAAGCACATTGAGGTGCATTATCACTATGTGCGGGAGAAGGTTTTACTAGGTCTTATTGATCTAGTTTATATCAACACAGAGGATCAGGTAGCTGACATATTCACGAAGGCATTGGGCATAGAGAAGCTGCAAAAGTTCAGAGACCTGCTTGGTGTGCAGGAATTGGGATTGAGCTCGAGGGGGAGTGTTGAGATATCGAGCTCCACTCGTGATATGCCAAGGTGACTGTTGTGCATTTATGTCACCGACTTGTTAGCTGCAGATGCAGTTGGTACACCGCCCATGAATAATAGCTGGATGACAGCTATCCTTATCTACTCTAGTTCGTGGCTCAGTTAGTATGCCACCTTAGTTAGCTGAGTTTGGTTTGAGACCCAGATATAGGGTTCTTCTATTTTCTTTGTACTAGAGTTCTTTTGGCTTTCGCAACTAAGAAGAGGAAAACTGTTTTCAGCCTCCACCTTTGTGTGTATTCCCCCATTGCGTATGTGAGAAAGCCGCAAGTGAGACTCCTTCCCTCTCTCCCACTCTCTTCACAATTTATTATTGTTATTCTAAAGTTTTGGTATATGTGCCTATGTAGAGAGATATGCCTTGACCTATGCAATCAATGTCTATGGTGCCAACTCAACCTGTATGTGAGGTAATTTCATGAGTGAAGACGTAAATCAACATTTGAGATGAAGAAGCACTCAAATTTGATGGATATGCTTTGGATGAGTAATGAAAAAGTAATGTTGAGGTGGATGCATTAAAAACAAGTGCAAGACTGAGTTGAGGGTAAAGTTTGTGATTCAATAAATGGTTATGAGGGATGCTTAAGAGGAAGCATGGAGTGGACATAAACAATTTCCCTTACCAAAGATATAATAGCAAAATGGTCCAAAAAAAAAGGATCACACAATCGTTGAGTAAGCAAAGGGTATGATGTAGCCCAAAGACATGCCTAAAAAGTTTTGGAAAAAGGAGGTATGCACACGAGTTACTTCATAAATGGGGAGTGATGTATGTGATATGACACTACAAGAAGCATGGATGGACATAGTCCAAATATCTAGCACCTCAAAATCTTTGTATTAACTAACTATGCTCATGTACCAAAGGATAAGAGAAATAAGTTTGATGTCAATTGAAAATGTATCACGGTTGGCTATGCATACTAAAATAATGTAGATCATAAAGCATACAAGCTATATAATCCACCAATGCACAAGCTACTTTCTTCTTGCAATATGGTGTTTGGTGAAAGTAAAGTGTGAAACATGCCATCATGGGCAACAATGTAGCATCTGATTCAAGAAAATTGTAACCATTAAGAAAGAAGTGGGGTCTCAAAAGGGCGTCATAAGGAATGGATTAGGGAATGCTTAGTGGGCTAATGCAAGGGGCTTGGAGGGTCCCAAGGAGGCCTAACCAGCCCAGCCTAGGTGGGTTAAGCCCACAATTGAGCCCACCTCTCCCCCCATCAATGAGGGGAGGGGGCCACTTTTTGAAATTTGAACTTTTGAATCTCCCTCTCTCTCCCTCCCCCTCCCTCCTCTCTCTCCACCTCCCTCCCTCCTCCTCCCTCTCCCTCTCCCTCTCCCTCTCCCTCTCCCCCTCCCTCCCTTCTCCTCTCCCCTCCTCCTTCTTGCTCCTCCTCCTCCCTCTCCCCTCCTCTTGCTCCTATTGGCTCCTCCTCCTCCCTCCTTCCTCTCCCCTCCTTCTCCAGCTGCCCTACTCCCTCTCCTCTCCTCGTCCCTCCTACAATAGCTCTCCCCTCCTCCTCCCTCTTGCAATAGCTCTCCCCTCCTCCTCCCTCTTGCAGCATCTCCTTCCCTCCCTTTTGCATTAGTCGCCCTACTCTCCTCCTCTTCCTCTTGCCTTGACCTACTTCTCCTCCTCCCTCTTCCTTGCAAGTCCCTCCCTCTCACTACTCCCTCTTTGCTAGCTTTTGCTTAGCCTGATCTCCCCTACATTTCATCCTGTAGCACTGATACCTCTCCTTGAGTACTCATGCACCATTGGAGGACATATCCAACAAGTACCATGTGAACTTACAAACTAGAGGCTGAATATGCAAGCACATGCCATTTGGGATTTAGTGTAACTCCTCAAAGTGTGCTCCATAGTCTTTGTTTGCAAGAGAAGAAGCATCTTAACCTTTGGGTGGATGGAACCTTGTATCCTTTAGACCCTGCCACCCAAAAGAGTCCTCCTTTTCATATAGTGCATATGTTGTTTGGTTTGCTGGCAATGGACATGTTGGATTGCTCACTTATTGCAATCAATTGGACCATTCTCAAACATTGGCTATGCAAGCAAGTGAGGTATAGAGAGACCAAGGAGAATAACTAGCACATTTGGGAAATATTACTATAATTGTGGCAATGCATAGTAGTATGCAAAATATCCAATTGCAAAACAAGGAACTCAGTGATAAAGCCCTTGCACTAGACTTGGAGCAACAAGAATTGGAAAGAATCAATCCATAAGCTTGCTGAAAGCAAACAAGCTTTGGAAAGGTCTACCTATGGCCAACTTCAACGTGTTGTGGAGAAGGAACGAGAGAAGTTGATAGAACGAGTACAAAAGTTGAAGGGAACACCTTTGGGATGGAAGGAGAGGAAAAGACAATTGCAATCTATGGATGCATTATCAGCCAATAGTGGTGCCTGAAAGAGGAGAGTACAGGTCGCATGGTTAGTTCCCCAAATTTTCAAGGAAATTTATTACTCCAAAATATTCATGGTGTTGCATCATTTCCACTAAGACTCATTTGAATTCTACTTTAGGAATTTCATGGAGGATGTGATGGGAACAATGGAAATGGATGATAGTGACCCTTCATATGTTCTGAGAAGTCTAATAAAGCCAAGTAATGTCATTGATGTGTTGAAGGACGCTAGACAAAAAGAGCTACGTGAACAAGATGCTAGAGAGGTGATGAAGGACTTCAAGGGCCATGCAAGCAAAGGAGGTACTTGGAGCTTGTGATGCTGCTGATGTAACTTGATAAGCTTACAACTCTATTTTTAAAATTTTAGGTCTGCTATGAAGGAAAAGTATAAGATATCTGCAATGCCATTGTCAACACCCTGGTCTATAAGGCTTGCACGTCAAGAAAAAATCAATGTGCTAAAGAAAAGCTTGGAGGATAAGAATCTAGGCTCCTGCTTGGAGTTGTTGCCGTTGTTCCCTAGCTACCCCGCTGCCCTGCCCCTTCCATAGCCCCCTCGCCTCACCTGCAGACTCCACCCTATTTGCCTCCTCCTCCATCAATTGCGCCCCCTGCTAGCTTCACCATCTCGCCTTTCCCCCGTCATCTCTTTCCCCCCCCCTCGCCTCCCCTCTTCCTTCTTCCACCTCCTTCCTTGCCCTCTCCCTCCTTTACCAGCCTCTATCCTTGTTTGCCTTGCCTTGTCTCTGCCTCCCCCTCTGACATCCTTCTTCCTCACTCCCCCTGTTTTTTCTTCTTCCTCCCTGCAACGGGAGAAATTGTGCTTCCTAAGGCAAAAGAAAATCTTGGTGGTGACCCTTGGTCTAGCTAGAGGGGCTCTATGGCAGCACCCTCGAATCCCACAACTGTTAAGGTTCTTCTTTCCCCAGCTGACAAGCAACACCATGCAATTTGTGATCACTAGTTTATAGGTCTCAGTAGACAAGCTGTCTAGAGGAGTCAATGGAATTCCAACAACAGCAATTGAATCAACTAGAACTTGAAAGTTGACATACTCCACAAGTCATCCAAGAGCGAAGAAAAGCCTAGGTTGACAGAAATATCAAATTTAAATTGTTCAAGGAAGGAGATGTCTAATAAAAAAATTGGGAAAGTTTCCTAGAAAATTGAAGCTGAGATATGATGGACCATTCAAAATTGTTAAGGATTTAGACCAAGGCACATTTCGATAGCTGATATGGATTGCAATATATCATTGAAAGCAGTCAATGGGTTTCGAATGAAGCCATTTGTGGGATTGAGGAAAAAGTACGATTCAAACCAGTTGGTCGGACATAGTACTTTTAGAGATTTGACATGCAAAAATCAGCACTACACTTCACTCACAATAGTTAGTCCAAATTTCCCATTGTCCTGCACCTAATTCAACTATCAAAAAACCATCCCTTCTATTCCCATCAGTTTTCCAACATGCAAACTAACCTCAAACCCATAGCTAGAGAGCACAGTGTTGTTGAAGGAGTTGCAAGGAGTTCGTCTAGTTTACAAGTGATTGCAACTTCATTCAATCTGTCAACATGAAAGAGGAAGGGGCCACAAGCATCACGATGGTCATTGCGCAGTCAAGTGAGTGCTAATATTGACGAGAAAGGAGTGGAGTCACCTTGGTCTGTAAAGAAAAGGTCAACAGACACCTCTACTTGTGATTTTCAGGATTTTAAACATGATTAAGACACTAGTAGTCCCCAAAATATTGCATGGTTGCATAAGATGGACTCCATGATTAATATCATAGCATGAGATACGACTAGTCCCCGAAATATTTCATAGTTGCATAAGATGGGACTCCATGATTATTATAATTCATCTTCCCTGGTGGGAGGGGGCAATGAACATGGAGGCACAAAGACAATATGATCATTTGCGGGATACAAAAGGTATGCTTACATGGGAATTGCAAGTGACAGTCAAGTTGGTAGCTCGGGTTTTTAAACTACCGTTTATTCCAAATGCACCAACAAAGGCTCCAGGCAAGTACCCAGATGAAGTTATGATAAAGGGAGTTCAGAGAGCAAGAGCACTCAAAGGGCTGTTTTTACATCAAGAATGCTTTGAAGGGCTAGAGCCACGATCAATGCAAATGGTTTATGGAAGGAGTACTACTTTTGACCAAGTATGATTACATTTCAAAGGACAGTTATTCATTGATGCATTTTACTAAGCTAGGTAAACCAGTGAATTAGGATGCATTTATGCATGAACGGATAATGGGAGAAATTGGTGGCAAAGACAAGTGGAGGAGTGCCACTCACAGCAAGATTCAATCAATATTGTATGGTCTATTTATTCAAAATTTGGAGGGTCCAAAACTGTGCTAGTGCCAACCATTTTTGGATGAGGAGAATAACTAGAGAGCCAATTCCTTGGGGAAGAAATTCCAAGACAAGAAACATTCAAACTATTGAAGGAAGCTGGTTATAAGCAATTGGAAATAGAGGCACTATAAAGTCCCTCAACATAATTGATTATGAGCAGTCTACTATAGACCATAGCCACTGTAAAGATAGGTATGGGAAGAAGCTCGGTAGAATGCCAAGAATAACATACTTGAGTCTCATCAAGGAGATGGACAAGATGCTCCACATATGCAAATGTGCCTATTCTTTGTTGACACACATCTTTTTATTTAGAAAGACTCGGGTCTCTACAATTCAAAACCCAATAATGAGGTCTTGAATCTCATGGGTGATAGTGCTTCTGCATTTTCATTTGTGGCAATTGTGTAGTTTCAAATCCCCAACATTGTCATTTCATAATTATGACATTGCATAGTATACACAACCCCTAGAGCTCTTGCTATTTTGTTGACATTGATGTCTTCAATCTACCCACTATCAGAATTTACAATCATCATTAGAGATGGTCTTTTTAGGAAGAACTCATTAGATGACTTTGGCAACTTGACTTGTGTGAGAGTGTGCCAAATGTTCGATACCATGATATTAGCTTCGACTTGCGCATTAGGAAAAAAGGGAGCTCATTTTGGGGCCCTGTAAGAAATTCACTATTTTCTCTTTTCTCTCTCTACAAAAGCAAGAAAATATGGATACTTGCATGAGAAATGTCACTGTGAAAAAGAATAAATATATTCTTTCACATGCTTCACATTCAACGTTCATATAAGAGCAACACTTTTCTGTGCAGAATTTGGTGATTCTGACACCACAAACGCGTTCGGAACGGCCCAAAACCCCAAGAATGGCACTGGAAACGCTGGAATCGGACATCTGGAGGCCCAGAAACGGCCAAAAAAAGCAGAAAAACGTGATTTGGTACCTTTCTACCAAATCACGTTTTTCTGCAAATCTCACTTTTTCCCTGAGAAAGGTACCAAATCGCGTTTTTCTGCAAATCTCACTTTTCGGCCTTTTTTGGCCGTTTCCGAGCCTCCGGATGTCCGATTCCAGCATTTCCAATGCTGTTCTTAGGGTTTTGGGCTGTTTCGGACGCGTCTGCGGTGTCAGAATCACCAAATTCTGCACAGAAAATAAAATTTTTAAAGATTCAAATTAGATCGCCTCATTAATGTGACATGCTTCTATGAACATATAGTATTATTTCTTTTTCTTATTTTCATCTTCTTTTGTTGAATTTTCAATGTTACGTTGGCCCACTCCTAATTGGTTGAGAGCCTATTTTCTCTCTCTTCTAAAAGGCCGCAAAATGAGCTCCCTTTTTTTCTAATGACTGGCTCCTGTTGGGGTAAAGGGCAGTGTGCCCACCCACTTGTACAGTGCCCATGTATACTCATATATATATGATAGAGGAATAAGCTGGAGTAGCTTTTGCTCCACCACTTTTGGTGTCTCCTTATCCCTTTGTGTGTGCTCTCCTTTCCTACAACTGGTATCAGAGCCCATGGCGTTCGATCTACGAGGAGCTCTCTGAGCTTAGCAATGGAGCTGTCGGGAGGCTGATGGCCGTAGAGCACGGGCATGGAAGGAGCTATTTGTTGGGAGTGGTGGCTATGGCTATGGTGGAGCTCGTGGAGCTCGTTCGTCATGGTAGAGAAGCATTGACATTGAAGATGCTATGAAGGCGTTGAAGGTGCACTGTGGGTTGAGCCGGGAGTCTTGCGTTAGGTGCTCGTTGTAGTTCCATCAATGGAGCTACTGTTGCATAGAGGCCCATCATGGCGGCTGCTTTCTTGCAGCTCGTTAGAGAAGCTGAAGCCTTGGTTGCTACTCTAGGCATGTTTGCTACTGCAAACTCCTTTGAGATCGACTGAGTCGCATGGGCGCTTGTTTGAAGTTTGAGGCACTGAAGTGTCTCGGTGGCTGGGAGCCTGGCTATTGTGTTGTGACTTAGAGAGGCACTCTTATTGCTTGTTCTGTTTGGATCATGGGACTTCGCTTGGCTTGTGAGCCCATTCGTGGCGATTGTGAGTCATGGTTGCTTTCAGGGTGCCAAAAATGAGATGGCGTTGGACGATGCAAGCTGCATGGAGAGAAGAGTTGACGATGCCGAGGAGCCATTGTAGAGCTGTTTGCTCTATTGAGTCACCATCTTGAACGTGGCTGGGCCGAGAGGATGCTTGGAGCATGTATTCCTGTGGAGGCTTCACATTGATGAAGCTGGAGCTGCCTCAGTCTTTGGAGATGTTCCAGTCTTGGCATAGTTCTTTGCCATTGTCTCTAGCTCATCTGGGAGCTGTTGGGGAGCCTCTGGATTGCATGTTTGATGCAGTTGAATGCTTGGGGGATAGCCGGTGTTGCATTTGAGGTCTTGGAGCTGAGCATTGGCTGATTTTGGTCTCTTTGTGGGACATTTTGCAGAAGTACGCCTTGTGGACATTGTGTGGGATATGTGCTTGTGCACTATGCAGCTTCTTTTGGTTGCAGTTGAGCTTTGTTAGCTCATGTTTTCCCGTGCATTTGGGTTCTTGTACGGACATACTCTAGTGCATCTTAGTCCTTGTAAACGTTCCGTTACATCTAGTCAGTGGGTTGCATATTTTTTTTGCAGATACATCACTTTGGCAGTGGCAGTGACACATGCTTTGACAGTGGTACATGCCTGGTTGAGATGCATTGACAGTTTGTTGGATGCATGGTTATTTGCCTATGTTGGATACATACTGTGGTATGGTGATGTATTGAGATCCTGTCAGATTAGCATTGTTTGGAGCACATTTCGGGGCTATTTTGCCAGTGCTTTTGGGCTATTTTATTGCTGGACTGTGAGAAAATGATTGATATTCTTGACTGACAGGTCATTGAATAGTTGTTGCTGTTTTTATGACAAAACAGTCATTTTCAGGACTGAACATCTCTTTTCTGGTGCAGAATTGCACTTTGTGCCGAATTGGAAAGTTGTAGTTTACAGAACATACTACAACTTTGCTTTTGGAAGCAAATTGATCCGGTATAAGCTGCAGGAGTTACAGCCTCTGCAAAACCACAAAAAGTTGCAGTCTACTGTCTATTTGTGACCAATGTGCAGGAAGCTGTTTTTCAGGTGAGAATATCTGAGAATCCAGAAGGATTTGGCTCTTGAGTCAACTGACAAGTTGTAGATCTTTCTACCAGCTACAACTTTGCTGTTTACAGCTTTGGCATCAGGTCTTTCAGTGAAAAGATATCGCTGTTCAAAAACAGGGACAGCGTGTTATTTTGCCCAAAGTGGCTGTGAGGTATTGTTGTAGGGATTTCTCTTGCACAACAGTGAATTGGGAACTCACAGTAAATTACAGAAAGTGATTGGGATCTCACTTCAGTCCAAGGGCATTATTGGCATTTTGGCAAGTCACTTTGGCACATTTGGCAAGTGGTGAATGCTTGATTTTGTTGCCAAACAATTGCGCGCTTGAGGTGATGCATTGGTGATGCAGTAAATGCCATTTCGATGCATTATGGATTTGCATTGGTGGATGCCACACTGATTTTTATGGATAGTTGAGCTGGGCTCCTATTGCCATTGGTTGAGCAGGCATTGCTCATTTGGTTCAGTGCATTTCTTACTTGGATTGCTAGGCATTGGCAGGTTACTGGGCTGCATATATTCTTGTTTATGCCTCTTTATGGCTGAGTGCTTTTGAGCATTGGATCAGCCAATTTATTTGGAGACCTGATTGGTCTGGACAACACTATATTTTTTGGTCATTTGGGTTGCCTATTGCACTATACTGCTCTTTGGTTGTGACCTATTGTGCCACAGATATGGCATCTATAGCTGGTAGTGCCCTCTTTGATATTGAGAGGTTGGATGGATCAAACTTTCAGTATTGGAAAGAGCAGATTTATGATGTGTTAGTGCAGAAGAGGCAGCATAAGCCCATTCAATGCAAAGGTGTTAAGCCTAATAGCATTAAACAGAGTGATTGGGATGACATGGATGAGCAAGCATGCTCTATCATTCAGTCATCACTCTCAAAGTCAGTCTACTTGCAGGTACAGGATGGTGTACAGGGTGTAGATTGCCATGTATATGAGTTCTATACTCGTATATGCCGGATGTATGACCATGATAGTGTTATGTTACAGCATGATGGGCTGAAATGTCCTGATGGGCTGAAATACAGCCTTGATATGCACTCCAAAGGTCGATCAATTGGTAGAGACAGGTCATGTTCAAGGGGGAATTCTAGGAGCAAGTCTAGCTCTCGGACTTGTGTTAGATGTTTCTATTGTGGAAAGTATGGCCACATGAAAAAGTACTGCTGGAAATGGCTGAGAAAATACAAGAAGAAGAGCAAGGTTAAGAATGACAGGAAGAAGGAGAAGAAGCATGTTGAGCTTCAAGGCGTGGATGCCAGGGTTTCCACTGATAGTAGCAGTGATGAAGGCATTCTTTTGTCTATGTCTGACACCTCCTTCTTGGCCACTGATGTACCCATTCTCGGTGATTGGATGTTAGATCCATGTGCTTCATGTCATATGACCCCTCATAGGTCATGGTTCAGTGCATATCAGGAATGCATTGTGGAGAGTGGTTTGACGGGCATTGATCATTCTATGGATGCTATGGTTATGGGGATATCCACCTTGTTATGCCTAGTGGCTCTATTCTTGTTCTACATAGGGTTAGACATATACCAGGACTTGCTACGAGCAAGATTAGTACTGGACAGTTGGTTGAGGCAGGTTATCATGTCTCTTTGGGTGATCATGCATGGAAGATTGCTAGAGGCAATCTGGTTATGGCTAGGGGATCACGGGTTGGATTCTCTTATGCATTGCATGTATCAGGTATCCAACATAAGATGCTTATGATTAGTAAGCAGCCATCAGCTAGTTTATGGTATGCCAGACTTGGACATATGTCTACTGCAGGTATGGAAGCCCTTATAACATTGAGATACATTCCTGTTATGGATGTCTCTCAAATTTTATGTCATGATTGTGATGATGGTCAGCAGTCAGGATCCTCCTTTGTGAGGAAGACAGTCAGTGAGAGGTATCTTGAGCCATTGCAGTTGGTTCATAGTGCAGCTTGTGGGCCTATGCCTACCGTTTCACTGGGTGGCGCCTCTTACTTTGTGACATTTATTGATGCTGCTACAAAGTACATATGGGTATATCCGATTCGGCAGAAGCATGATGTATATGATACATTTCAGCGCTTCTTGGGTAATGCTGAAAATCAGTCAGGAAAGAAGCTATTGAGCTTGATGGCTGATGGTGATGCAGAGTTTACCTCTCCTAGATTTCAGCATCTATGTGATACACTTGGTGTCAGGAGGGTGTTCACCACTCCTCATCTTTCTGCTCACGATGCCTTAGCAGAAGGCATAAATCAGATTCTATTGGACAAGATTGGTAGCATGCTACGGTATGCAGGTCTTACCAAATGCTATTGGGCTGAGGCATGTAAGACAACTGCATACTTGCTTAACAGGTCACCCAGGAGATCTCTGAATGGTAGAGTGCCATTTGACTTCTTGACAGGCAAGGCACCATGTTATGAGCATTTACGTGTGTTTGGCTGTGAGGCTTATGCTCATGGTTCCCGATTGAGGAGGTGTATCTTTCTTGGATACAGTGAGTCCAGTAGGGACTACAGGTTATGGGATTCTTCAACTAGAGAGTTGATACGCAGCCATAATGTCTATTTTAGAGAGGATGCTATGTTTGGACAACCCAGGACTATGGATAGCAGGAGAGTGGTGTTCTAGGAGGGTGTAAGTGCACTGATACCTCCGAATTCTATTCAGGGACAGCCCATATCCCTTGGAGTGGGAGGTTTTTCCCACGGTGAGCAGGTTATAAAGTTGGGACAGCCACGATTACTTCCTGATTTTGGTCAGAGACGATCATATGTCTCAAGTATTCCACAGGTTTATGCTCCTATGGAGATTGTTGATGCATCTTCTATGGACAGTTACAGTTTACTCCCAGGATGCGGAGTGCCTCTTGCAGATGAGGATGAGGCTATGCATGGTGAGGAGGATACCTTGGCTAATGATGCCCGGTATGATCCATTGGCTGGTTATGCCAGGACAGATGTGGTTTCTGCAGTTATTGACTCGGGTCATATTGCGCATGGGCAGGAATCATTGATATGTTTACTTCGTAAGTGCCTCCATGGCCAGAAGCAATCCCCTCGAGCTTGGCTTCATAGGTTTGATACCGTTATGAGAGCTCAGGATGTGATGCGCAGTGAGACAGGTTATGGTCTCAGTATTCAGGAGGTCGCTATCCTTCTGAGGTTACTTGCCATATGGTTCCTTATGAACAGGGATGCTTTGCAGTGGGCGCTGCATGGTCTTGATGATGTTTGTCAGATACTTGGTTGTTTCAGTATGGAGAGGGGGAAGTTATTGAGTACTCCATTGCCTGTATTGGCTCCATACTTGAAACACAGCAGGTTTGACGATCACAGATCAGTTGAGCAGCAAGTTATGGTTGATATGGCAGCCATAGTACTTCATGCATCCATGACTGTGTTGAGACTTGGTTCTCACATGTTTGCCATTGGGGCTACACTTCCAGTTCTTGCTTCCGTTGCAGTGGGAGTTGGTAGCATGATTATGGTAGATTTTGGCAGTAGGGAAGCGATTGTGGACATCAGGTCCTTATGCTTCCAGGAGCAGCATGCAGGTGATGCAGGTTGGGTAGACCAGCAGAGGTCTATTGTAGGTTGATGCAGGTTGGGTAGATCAGCAGAGGTCTATTGTAGGTTATGTGCTTATGGTCACAGGTGGTACAGAGACATTTTCTCTGCACAGTGATAGTTCGAGTGCTATGGACTTAGCACAGGAGCACGTGGTGGTGAGAGTTCACTCTCCCAATGAGATCTAGCATGAGATCTTGGTTGACAGGCATCTATAGCTTGTCATTTTCTATCCTGCAAACCTGATGTCTGCTGGCAGCTTATCCTCTATGCACTTTGCACATTGTAAAGTGCCGACCGATGGGCATAGGATGACGGTCTGGTCATCTTGTTTTTCAGCCTATGGCTGATTGTATTATATGTGTACTATACTCCCTTAAAGGCACACTGCCTTTAAGTGGGAGGTTGTTGGGGTAAAGGGCAGTGTGCCCACCCACTTGTACAGTGCCCATGTATACTCATATATATATGATAGAGGAATAAGCTGGAGTAGCTTTTGCTCTACCACTTTTGGTGTCTCCTTATCCCTTTGTGTGTGCTCTCCTTTCCCACAGCTCCATCATGTAGCTTAGAGAAGGGTGGGTGTTGTTGTAGAGAAAATCTTGTTTATGTGTGATCCATCCTTTTGATGTGATCTTTAGAGCACCCAACAACCTTTTGACAAATTTTCCTAGTTGCAATATCGTTGATAATGATGCTGTCACTTTTCTCCTCACGTGATCCTTTGTTGTACGCTTCTTTTTCTTGTCACACTAATATGTCTTAAATGATTGCCTAACAAAGTCCAGGCTCTCCCCTAACATAAGCATGGATTGTTCACCACTGTGTCCACCTACTGTTCTACTAATTTCTAACAATCGGTGCCCTTGTATTCTCAAATAAAATGTTTGTTGTTACCTACAGGCAAAAACAATAGATCACACACAACATTCATGATACATTAAAAAACAATGCAAAGCAACAATCACCAAATTTTCATTCAAGGTGAAACACCGAGATAGCCATGTGTGTGTGTGTGTGTGTGTGCAGCAACTTGACTTGTGTGAGAGTGCATTGAAAGTTTGATACCATGATATTAGCTTTGTCTTACACTGCTCCATCGTGTAGCTTAGAGAAGGTTGGGTGTCAAAGGAGTGGTTGTAGAGAAAATCTTATTTCTCCCTGATACATCATTTTGGTGTGATCTTCTGAGCACCCAGCAACCTTCTGACAAATTTTCCTAATTGTGGTATTGTTGATAATGATGATGTCACTTTTCTCCTCATGTGATCCTTTGTTGCATGCTTCTTTTTCTTGTCACACCAATATTTCTCAAGTGATTGCCTCACAAAGTCTAGGTTCTCACCTAATGTAAGCATGGATTGTTCAACACTATCACCCACCTACGATTTCTACTCATTTCCAACAATCAATGCCCTTGTATTCTCAAACAAAATGTTTGTTTTTACATGTAGGAAAAACCAATAGATCACTCACAACATTCATGATACATTTAAAAAGATTGCAAAAGCAACAATCACCAAATTTTCATTCAAGGTGAAACATTAAGATAGCTGTGTGTGTGTGTGCGCACGCGCGTGCACTTTTACACCCCCAAAAAAGTGTGTGTGTATATAAGACACACACACAGAGGGAGAGGGAGGGAGAGAGAGAGAGAGAGAGAGAGAGAGAGAGAGAGAGAGAGAGAGAGATGGGTACCATAATGGAAGAGCTATAGAGTAGCCGCACTGTGTCAACAACCATGCTTATACTATCTTTCAAAATGAAGCTCTATTAAGGAGTCATGGAATTGGGCTCCTCCGAGCAATCTAAAAGAGTAAGTGAAGGGGAGGGAAAAGCCGGGTTTGTAGGGTGGTGGTGGATGGCCACTACGACCCTTAATTTCTTGCATATGGTGATTGAGCAATATTCAATTGCAAACTGAATGAAAGATGAATGAAATTGCACATTATTGATGACTTTTCAAACTAATCATGCCTTTAGATTAACAAAAAGCAATGTCAAGGACATTTTTTTCTCTCCACCTCTTGTTGCCTTCACCCATGTAACCTAGAGGTAAAACATAGCATATACACAATCAAACCCTCTCATCAAGTGCTCAATCCTTGATGTTTTGAATAAATCCCCTTAACTATGGCTTGACCACTACTCACTTGTTCACCTCCACTTATTGCCTCTCAACTCTAATCCAGTGCTTAGACACCCATAACCATGATCAACGCATGCCTTATCCATCTAAATGCATAGTTTGCTCTATGACATGTCAATATTCCACAAACATTATAGAACCTCACAACTAGCACTTGATACGTCCTCTAAACGGAGGGTTCTCAAAAGTG
Organism: Dipteris shenzhenensis; assembly: GCF_047967505.1. Classification (NCBI taxonomy): domain Eukaryota; kingdom Viridiplantae; phylum Streptophyta; class Polypodiopsida; order Gleicheniales; family Dipteridaceae; genus Dipteris; species Dipteris shenzhenensis. Next base: position 6,025,003 of record NC_141605.1, read on the forward strand.
TCCACCGCCCAACCACTGGATTCCCATGTGAGTTCCTTTCACCTTTTTTTCATACCTTTTGTGAACTACTTCTAGAATACACCCTTGAACCCAATGCTTGCCAAGTGGCCTCATGCCCTAGTGCCTTGTGTCCCATAAGGGACCTTACATTCTACCCTTTTATAGATCCCATTTGCACCTCTTCATTAATGTCTAGGCCTAGGCATGACCCTAGACCCAAACCCTCTAGGCCTCTAAGCATCGTCGAGCCCTCTGGTTTTCCACTTTTGACCATAACCACATCACACGGTTTCGGGATTATGGCTGATGTAACATTCCCTTCCCCTTAAGAATGGTTTATGTCCTCAAAAACAAAATTAGGAAACCTCCTTTGGAGATTGCTTACCCTTTCCCACATTGAACTCTCTTCAGGTCTATCTTTCCACTTAACCAGACATTCTTGCTAGATAGTATGTCGTGTTCTTTTTTCTTGTTTATCTAAAATTCTTTCTAGTTCGTGTGGTAAAGATGCAGGTACAATGAGTTCAACTAGGATTTCATTTCCAATAACATTGTCATCATCTCCTAATTTTCTTTTTAGCCTACTAACATTAAAAACTGGATGTACTCTACATCCCTCAGGTAAGGCTAATTTGTAAGTGAGTTCTCCAATCCTCTTAAGTATTGTGAATGGTCCATTGCATCCTCCCAAACCACTTTATAGCACCCACGATTAGTGGGTTGCATTGTGATCCAAGAATATGTCAATACCTAGGAGACAACTTCAGACATTTACCAATTTTTAGATATTCTGAAGATTCTGGTACCTTGATGTAGACTTTCTCATTTACTTCAAACTCCAACCTTCTATAGTTGGGGTTTGCATAACTTCATGCTCTATCTTAAGCTCTTCTTATGCTATATTTAGCTAACTTAAGAATTTGAGTCATATCTTCAAGAAAGACTTTGGCTACTTGAACCTTCTCTTTTTCGAGTCCCACTACCATTGGGGCTCTTGGTTGAAATCCATACATCATCATGAATGGACCAAAACTTATAGTTGAATGTTTGGCACTGTTATATGCAAATTCTAGTATGGGGAGATATTGTTCGCAAATAGTTTGCCATTTACTTACATATGCTCAAAGCATATCCTCAATGATCTCATTGACTCTTTTAGTTTGACCATCACTCTGTGGATGATCTGCGGTGCTCATATTCAATGAAGTTTTTAACCTCTTAAACATAGTCCTCCAAAAATGGCTGTTAAATTTGCTATCTCAGTCATTAACAATAGCAACTGGTAGCCCATATAGTCTATCGATAATGCTCCACAAAACAGCCTAGCTAATTCTGGAGTTTTAACATCTTCATTGACAGGAATAAAATGAGCCATCTTGGTCAACCAATCCACAATTACCCACGTAGAATTGTGCCCTTTCCGTGTCCAAGGTAATCCCACAATAAAGTCCATGGAGATGCTTACCCATTTGCTAGAAAAAATCTCTAATGGGTGTAGGAGACCTCCTACCTTAGGGCGTTCAGCCTTATTGACCTGGCATTTTTGGCACTTCAATACATAATCTTGGACGTCCTTACCTATTCCAGGCCAAAACAATTGTCTTTTCAGAAGCACATATGTCTTCTGAATTCCCCGGTGTCCAGCACTCGGACTACCATGCTATGTAGACACTAAGAGATGTTTAACCAAAAGGCCTCCACTTTAGGCACAGTTTATAGGCAAACCCTAATGTATTGTGACTATGGAGGCAAACCAGTCTTACAGATAGCAGGATCACAAATTGTGATTACGGATTGGCTTGTGAAAATGTGTGTAAACACAAAGGCTTTGGCATGCACAAATCTATGTGCTCTTGTCATTGTGGCAAGTAATCCATGTTCCCCTTGAAACTACTTCATCCTTTCATCCATGCAATGAGCTTTTGACCAATCTGTATAGAGTAAATAGCTAAAGGACTAGGAGATTTAGGCACATTTTCTAGATACATGGAAGGGATTTTTCCTCTTTATCTAAGAAATGTGACCTTTTATATGGACGATTGAGTGGATTCTATGTTTCTTATATATGAAATGACATCTTTATGTAGCAACAAGAATTATATTTTCCTAATAATTGTCATTATCTACAGTGGAATTGAGCTTGTTCTCCAGGATATAAGCCAAAATATTGTATTCTCCATGTAGGAAGACTTTTTGTATATATTAAAATGAGCATATAAATAAACATAAAGTAATATATTTAACATACATAACAAGCTTGTATATCTAAGAATAAAAAGACAATTTCCAAAGTCAAATTTGTATCCAAATAAAAGAGTCAGTTAAAAGTACAATTCCCAACATCAAATTGATATTCAAATAAAAGGTAATACAAAAATTGGCCTACGGCCATATAACACATGCCATGAGATAGCTCAATCAGTACCCTAGCTCTAACTCCAATCATTACACTTGCAAAATTTTATGAAGGAGGAAGACATGTATTTACCTCCTCTATTTAATATGCAAAATTTGGTTTCCAAACTATTTGGTGCTCTACCATGACTTTAAACTCATGAAATCTTGAAAAGACTCATGATTTCTCCCTGAATAAATAGACACAATAATGTCTGATGGAGTCAAAAGTCAAATAGTATACTGAACCCTTAATATTTTAGTTATTGATGAAAGCAAAGTAGTATGCTAAGCCATTAATGGTGTGGTCATTGATGATGGTTAGTTTTAGTACTCTAGAACATTAATGTTGTGGAATTGTGCATAATCCTATACATCCATACTACCCCTTACTCTAGAGGTGCTTCTTCCAAAGATGAAATCTTGATAAGTTTATCAAAGCAACATGCTTTGAAAACTTTACAAAGGATTTAAAATTTTAAAATTCCAATTTCCAAGTTTGGATCTCTTAATTGCATCAAACTTTTAAAGTTGACTTATTCTTGTGCCATATTGCAAAAAGTGGCATTGCTTGATGTTTAGTTGACATAGCTTGCAAGTTGATATTAAAGCTAGCATTCTCAACAAGCATCCTCCTTTGACCATGGGTCATTGTTCGCTTGGGTGTAGCCATTTTTTGTGAAGGTTAGATAATTTTTTGTATATAGGTATCTTGCATAACCCATGACTCATGCATTACTCAACAGAATTCGCCAAACTTTGTCTTCAAGTTGTAGTACATACTCCAAGCTTGAACATGAGACCAAAAAATTATGGAATAAGGATTTGGAACGAGACCATTTAAGCATTACAAGTGCTATGTTGCATGTGAAGCATGCATCTTGAAGACTATAGGATATAGCACTTTACTCAAAAACATTAAACTGTACATATATGCAACCAAGTAATCATTCAAAAATACACTACATAAGATTCTCCTCAACCCAAGGACACACCTAAATGAGAACATTAGGCCTGGGTTAATGGGCCTCCAATGTTGTGCTAAAGTGATGCACACCCATTTGAGGGCACACTCCATAGCTTTTTTTTAATACGTTGAAAACCAAAACGGATTGTAATTTTGGAATCCAAACTAGTGGGACTATTGCATGGTGGTAACATTGATAGTTGTTGATATTGGTATCTAGACTCACCCTAAACTGGAAGAAATTGAGTGCAATTTGTGCATGTGCAAATATCTTTTAATAAATCCAACACTATTTACAAATTTGAATTGTTTCTTTTTCGATGCACTTGCTTGCTATATGGCTTGTAAGCATGCCAAAGGTCATTGCATGTCATAATACATGGCATCAAACTTGATAGCATGCCCTTTGGCCTATTTGTGTTTTGAAGAATTTTAGGCCACATTGCACTTGTTTGGGTTATCCAATTCTGCTGACGTGTATCGCCGGAGGGGGGAAACCTGACGATTGAAAATTTTGCTACTCCCATGATTTTTGAATTTTCACAATTCCTGCCCATCGAATCTTCAAATATTAAGTACTTGCAACCTGCCCTTGCCATGTAAATACCTTGCAACCCATATGCACCTCGACATGACCTTGCACAAACTTTGGTTGGCATTGTCTTCTTTTGGGCAAGTTATTTTCTATTCTTTACTCGCCTCACAAGCTACCTTGTCTAGGTCTATTCTGGACTGATCATGGCCATGGCATAAATGGCAGCATGCAACTTACCATGGCTTGCAAGAGAAGCAAACAGAGGTTGCGAGTCAGGAAAGCTAAAAATCCTAGTCAAGGCACAAGGAATAGATTGCGAGTCGAGGAAAGTAGTGGCACGGTATCGAAATGGCAACAAAAGACACTTTTTCAACATTTGTGAAGGGAGAAACAATGAGAAGAAAGAAGACTCCTTGCAGAGTGGTAGCAAAAAGCAGTTGCAAATGCATGCATTTGATCATTGCCATCCTCAGGGGGGTCACTCATAAATATGTAAACATAGCACGTGGGTTCAACAAAAATATTTTTTTCAAATTCTCTTTTCACACATTTTTCACATACAGAAGGGTACCATATAAAGGGGGTATTCACAGATTGAATAAACAAGGGTATCTTTTATTTATGATAAACTTATAGATAAGGGGTTTTACAAAGAGGCCTTGAACGCACATGATAAATAGGATTTATAGATAATGATCCCCTCGAGTTGCCATCGGAGCAAAGAATATGAGCTGTGGTGTCATGATTGGTGGGAGCATTCGAGGTAGCAACATCAGGCCATTCAGGTGAATACCAATCTCGAGTCTTCACAAGATTTAGCTTACTTCCTAAAGTTTGTATAGTAACAACCTACCAACACCTCGGGAGATACACACAAAGAGGCGATGCTTTCTAACCTGAGAAATGGCCTATAGAAAGTGAAAGGGATGCACAAGTTAGATTAACTAGCTAGAAAGAGGGTGACAGTGGCTATGTTGGTGTCCCCTAAAACAAAGGAGAAATGGCTTGGGAGTACAATGCCAAAAATGTTGTCAATCAGAAGGACCAATGTGGCTCCAATGGTTGAACATAGAGCAGAAGCAATGCATGATCATCCCGATCCGAGAGGTCTGTGGGCTTTAACGAGGCTTTAACAGAATGAAAAAAAAGGAGAGACATCCTAAGTACAGAAGTCATTGCTAGAGTGATGACGTTTTGGCATGAAAATATGAGAGGTTCTCCAAATAGAAAGGACATCTCTAAAAGCAGATGGGACACAAGGTGTTGGAGGGGAGCACACCATACACATGCTGGATACAACGTAGGTCAGTGTGCCTAAACCAGCCCGGTGGTTGTTTGTGATTGAGCTTTGGGATAGTTTACTAGGCTTGGACTAAATGGGATTATCCTAAACCATCCTAGTGGTTGGAACATCATGTAACCGTAGGTTGGTTCAGCTCAAACACCAGCTATGTGATTGTCTTGAACCAGCGTGGTTGAGAAACCATTAGTTGTTGACCAACCTAATGGCGTGGTTGAGCAAAAATTAACTGCAATATATTTTGCAATAGAAAAGCAACATATTGTTATTTTACTAAACCAACCCGATGATTGAAACATCATGCAATCATGGCTGCTTCAGCTCATCAATCACCCAGTTATGTGATTCTCCTGAACCAGCTTGGTTCAATAGAAATTAATTCTTGACTAGCCTACTGGTTGAAATTAATGTGTTTGTTAGTACTTAGATTAGTTAAATTAATTTTTTTACTATTCAGGTCATATACCACTTCATTTCTAGATCGAGATGGCTTGGACTTAATGTGATTTCCTAAACCAGCTTGGTGCTGGTTTAAGACAAATAGCAGCTATTGATTGAAATTGTGAAATTAAAAAATGAAAAGAAATATATTTTGTTTTTTCAATTGTGAAATGTCCTAAACCAACCCAATGGGTGAAATTGTGACTGTCCTAAACCAGCACGATCGTTGAAATTGTGACTATCCTATACATGTCCTAAACTAGTTCGATGGTTGAAATTACGACCGTGTCCTAAACTAGCTCTTGTGATTGAAATTATGACTGTCTGCCCGATAGTTGAAATTGTGACTGTCCTAAACTAGCATAGTGGTTGAAATTGTTTTGCTTCTAGTAGCTTGATTAGTTTAATATTAGATGATTAGTTCAATTTAGATTCATTATATGCTTTAATTAGATGTGTTTTTGCACATACTGTGTTTTGTCTTGTTTTAGTAGTGCAAAAAGGGGACTCATTATACTTTGTTCCATTTAAAAGAGGGCTCACTATCCTATTGTTCCTGCATGTTGGGTTAGCAAACAGAGTTGTATCTCAAGTTTATGGATCAGAATCTTGACATTTCAATTGGGCAGAGGAGCTTTGAGCGTTATAAGTCCTAGCACATCAAGAAACTCAAAGACATGAATGCTTATTGTTGCAAAACACACATAGACTTTGACTTGGCCCAGCAAGCTATGAATGACTTGATATCTAGTCGTGTTGGAGCATTGCTCCATGGGGATCGATGCCCATGTCTCCTCGATGAATGTGCAGTCTGTAGGCCACCTAGATCTTCATCATGTGTTGCAAGGGAGAGTAGGTTTTGTAGCTTAAGGTCTCTATGGGAGCCAGTGCTTTATCCAAAGGGAGACCATGAGTGACACTACATTGAATGCATTTGTGGCACATGCAAACATTGTGGTTTGAAGCTGAAGAAGAAGACATTTCATGTTTATCCAAATGAAATGAGGGAAGACAACCATGTTGCTCTAAAATGGAGGAGATTTGAAAATGTCAATGTTGAAGGATCTGATAAAAAGAGATGGCTACTATCATATAAGAGCACTCAGCCAAGGGTGCTTATAGGTCATGTGACTCAATCCATCCTAAAATATGTTCTTCACAATTTCATGGCCAGGTAGTAGGATAAGCAATTCAGGACGTGCCTTGCAATTTTCCCCATGATGCTATTGTTTGTGTCATAGATTTCACTCAAAAATTATTCTTTTCAAGAACAAGATGAGATACAAAGTGCTCATTGTTACAACAAGCAGATAACAATTCTTGTGCATATCACGTACAATTATTTGCTTGATTCTTCTACGACTGATGCCAATCTGCTTGCTAACTCATAGAAGTCCAGGTCAGTGCAACACACATTTCTACATTTTAGGTGATAGGGAATATGACACCTTATTTGTCTAGCATGTTTTCTACTGCATTGGGAATGGCTGAAAAAGAAAAATCCCCATCCAAAAAATATAAAACAACATTGGGTGTGGTCAGATCGTGTTGCCTCTCAATTTTTATCAGCACTTGGATTCTACTTTGTCTCAAGGTTCAAATCCTTGATTGGTCTAGACATGATGTGGAATTTCTTTGGGTCTAGCCATGGCAAGGGTGACCATGATGGATGTGGTGTTGTTATTAAGCAATCTCTATTTAAACACCAATTAACATGCCCTCAAGAAAAGATCAATGATGCCCATGATGCTGTAACATGGCTTACAACTAACCTCTCCACAGGCGCGGATTCAACATATAATAAACAAAGCCTTAAGAATAGTGTAGTATGTAGAGTGTTCCATGAAGTGAAAGTGGATGAACTACAAAGGAGAAGCTGGCACAATTGTAAGAAAATTAAAGGAGTTTGTAGTTTGCACATTTCCAAAGACATTTAAGTATTAACATGGAAGCAAGTCGACACAAAATCAGGTATTATGAGCACCATAGATCAAGGATGATGGCAGTCCAGGAAAGTCCACAAGTCTAGGAAATGCCTGCAAAACTTTTCCTTTTTAAAAATACAATGACATTTTGTGGCTCAGGGAAATTCCAAACTCCCCACTATCTTATCAACCTCTCTATAGCAAGCATCTCCCAGCTCTTTAGGCTATTCTGATGCACAATTGCAGACCTCAGCACACTCTTCTCACTAGCTGCTTGCTACTCACTGTGGTCTTGTATGCCCATAGTAACTCCTCCTTTCACTAGGGGTCCCCTTCATCCTACTCTCGATGCTCTATACAATGGCGAGCCTCCTCCAAGCCCTACCAAAAGAAACCTACATCATGAGCTTGACAAGTACCTTAAAGGAATATGAAAAATGATAGCCATGGAAATGAATATTCATCGTATGTGCCACCTCCATATCAAACAGCCAATTACAACGCATGTCCTCCTTGTAGCTATTTTCCTTCCTCGTCTCCGGGTTTGTTTCTACACGGAGGTTATCTAAAAGTGTTCTCAGATAGAACATGAGCATTGTGAAGGTTTTTGGGTATGCCATAGATTTGTAGTACGTGGATCGGTCTATAGAGTTTTGGGGCTAGATTTCAGAATGGGCTCTTGTTGTGTTTGCACTACACTTAAATAGGAACACTTATTTCATTAATTTTGGACCCATATGTCTACATTTGGACTAATCCTTAAAATCCTTTCCAAATGAAAAGTTTACTTTATGAAAATGCCATTCGAGAATCAAAAGTTTACTTTCTAGCACTCTCATTTCCACATAATACATTTCAGAACATCTCTCTACAATGTTGCACTAATAACGCAAAAACTATTAAATCCTAATTTTGTATTTTTTATTTTTAAGAGTCGTATTATTAAATTAAAAAATCCCTTGAGTTATTAGTTTAAATCCATTGAAAACCACACTCTTGAAGATTCTCAAAATTTTAAAAAGGTATACACAAGAGATCTACAAAACTCTTTTTAATTTCAATGCTGAAAACTATAACACTCTTGAATATTCAATAAATTACAAGGTTTATATAGACATGAACATGATGGAAGCCTCTTTCGTACTCTAAAAAATAGCAATAGCTATGCTTGAAATTTTACATTATCATAAGTTCACAAGAAATATTGCTTTGGATGAGTCTTTGTATAAAGGACATCTGTCGTGACCTTTTCAATAATTCAATTTTGCCTTTATAGTGAGTTAAGTAGAAATGGGTGATCCAAACATTTTCTTGTTCGAATGTCCTTTTTGTCATTACAAAAATGGGCAATCAAAACATTTGCTTGTTCAAATGTCCTTTCTGTCATCACTTGTCGCTTGCCAGGTGCCATCTTCATTCACTCTCATCTAACCACTGCCATCACCTTCAGCCTTTCTCGATGTTTAAATGGTGTTATCATGGGCATTATTCATTTGTGCTATCTCCTTCTACTTCCTCCTTGGCAAGTATCTTTATGAACTCTGTAATGTGCAAAATAATTGACTGCAGTAATTTTATTTTTTCTTCTACATCATACCCCATGTGCTTTGTTTTCTTCATCCTTGATTTCCAAGATACTATGACTGTCTTTGTGGAAAGCTTTGAAATTTCATCATGTTTTGGGACCCATTCCTTTTTTAGACAACTACTATACAATGTATTGTTATCCTGGTTCTCCTTCCTACCCCTTGGCTCATACCATACCGCTGTGAATGTTCATTAGGGTAGAATTTGAAGGACAAATTGATGTGGTGGGATCTAGAGTCCTAAGGTCTAAGGTTGTGAGTGTGTGAACACATGCTGTGCCTAGATAGGTGTTAGTAGGTGTGATTGAGTGAATCTAGGTGTGTGCTGTGTGATTAAGAGAATCATGGAATCGATTGAGAGATTTGTGGATCTAGATGCTCTACTGAGCTCACAGATAATGTCACTACTGGATGTAACTAGTGCCTATATATTGGGCCTATCTTCCTTGAATAAACTCTCTCTTTTGATTCACTTGCTAAATATTTCTTGCTACTTCAACATGTGGTATCAGAGCATTGGTTCACTCTCCTTGAGACCTCCTTGAGTGCCATGCCATCATCTTCTTCACCATGAAGTTTTTTGAAGCTTTTCTTCCCCTTCTTCCCATAAAATTTCCAAGTGCTTGTTCTCCTTCTCTGAACCATTGCTCCTACCCTTTTAGCTATAGTTTCGCCTAGTTAGGACACACTTCCACTAGGAGGAATTGAAGAAATAAGGCATCTACAGCTCATGCTGTTCCTCGCTCCATTCTGTACCATTTCTTCAAATTGAGCCTGTTGGAGTCACCATTGCTCAAATGCTTTGAGCTGGTGCTGCGAGACCTTATTAGGAAGCTGCTGATGAATTTTGAAGGCCAATGGTCCACTATCTAAGGTGTACTGACAGAAAAACCAGTCAGGATTGAAGCTCTTAGGTATGGCAACCTGACGCATTTCTTTACCCAAGCTTGGTTGTAGGTATTGTGCACCAAATGCCCTCAAAGAGATGCTCTCTATCACCTCAATTTTGGCCTCCAAGATCTCTATATGAAGCTTTGTATATTTGACTAAGTTTGACTATATGTGTTGACTGAAACTGATCTTTGACTGTCAGCATTGGAAGGTTGAATGCATTTTTCATCTTTATATTGAGGATTGAGATTATGCTACTTTTAAGTGGATTTCAAGATACTTCTATTCAAAACTTGATAAGTTTGAGAGAGGGACACTTGTAGATCGGTAAACTAAAATCAAGTTTGTCCTCATGGTCAATTGTTTGACTGTCTTTGATGAGTGTTTGTTTTTATTATCTTCCATTTTTTCTTGAAATGAATGTCATATATTTGGATGACATAATCATGGCATTTGTGCCACTTGTAAAGGGAGTAGACACTGCCTACAAAGGTAAGACCTTCCCTATGACTGCTGGAGGTAATTCATTATGGGTTTCATTACTCACAAATCAAGGGAAAGACTTGAAGACCAAGATGATTGTTGAAGATGCAGTAAAGGACAAGGATCAGAAGGGCTACACCAAGAACGTCTCCAATGACAATGTACCTCACACTATGGTAGCTTGGAAGAGAAGGAGGAAAAGGACAAGATATGCCATCAAAGGGGGGTATTTCCCCACATCTTCAATTTAGAATTTTTGTGTGTGTGGTCAATAAAGGTTCTCTGCCTTGGGATGTCCCCCTCAAATGATTGTTAGTCTTATGTGTTACCTTGTTAGATCTAAGGGTATTCCCATGCATAGTCATTGTCTATCTCCCAATTGTAAACCAACAAACCAAAGTCAGAGTGAGATTATGTTGGGATGAAGATGCCCAAAAGAGTCTACTACTGGTGCAACTAGAGTGAGTACCAAGTTGTGGATCATGTATGTTGCCACTAGAGGTGGGCAAACCATGAAGTTTCCCATGGACTACTGCTAGGGTTGAGGTCATCAATTTGTGGGGGGGAATGAAGGACAAATTGATGTGATGGGATCTAGAGTCCTAAGGTCTAAGGTTGTGAGTGTGTGAACACATGGTGTGCTTGGATAGGTTTTAGTAGGTGTGATTGAGTGAATCCAGGTGCATGGTGTGTGATTGAGAGAATCATGGAACTTATTGAGAGATTTGTGGATCTAGATGCTCTATTGAGCTCACAAATGATGTCACTATTGGATGTAACCTGTGCCTATATATTGGGCCTATCTCTCTTGAATAAACTCTCTTTTACTTCACTTGCTGAATCTTTCTTGCTACTCCAACATAATTTGGGCCTCAAAAGGGCCTCATAAGGAATGTATTAGTGAACTCCCGATTAGTTTTCATAATCCAATCCTATGTGGAGGGGCGTAATGGAGGCTAAGGTGGTTTTGGTAGACCATATATGGTGTTGGAAATAATTATGATGGAGTAGCAAAAAGTCATATTAGAATGTATAAAACGTGGCAGAGAAGAGTTACATAATTGGTTCAATGGCCTAGTGGTTAGAGTGGAGGACCCATACTCAAGTGGTTAGGGGTTCAATTCCTACTAGTAGCCACAATGCACATTTACTTTTTGGTGGACGTGTCCCCCTTCCTCAAATGGTTCCCAAATTTCGGGTGCACGTCTTCTCTCTCCTCTACTCATTGTACAGTGTGCGACCCTTGCAGTAGCCACTTTAAATGCACCCCCTCTCCACTAACCACCTTTTTTGACTTCTATGAGATTCCTTTAATGCATCCCCTCTCCCACCTTTTCAAATCTGGGACACATGGCAACACATGGTGCTCCCTCACCAAAGGTGGTGGTTTTTCTCCCAAAATCCATGGTATTGCTTCCCCTTTTTTCAAACTAAAACCATCTTTCAAATCAAAACCACCTATGGACCTAGCATAGTAAATGCAACATGATACCTCAACATACCATCACCATACCATTGCCCCACACTTCTGAGCACTTTCATTGTGGTACACCTCAAATCCCTATCTAATCCCTTGAAATTGAGAAACACTAATTTGAGGCCCTTTTGAGACCCCATTTCTCCCCTAATGGTACCTCTCCCCTTGTCATCCATGCTCACATCCATTTCTTTTGCAACCCAAAACTTCACATTCTGATGTTCATCATTTGATGTCAAACTGCAATAAAACTGCAATAAAACAATAGACATGTGTCTATTTGTGGCATAAACTCTCTCTTCTTAAGTCCACAATATGGACGTGGGAGCAGCGATTCAAACTCACTTAAAAAGAGACCACATGCTGGGCACAAGTCGTTACCAACATATGGCTAAAATAAAGGCCGTTCTGCCTTAATATCATCTTCTCACATTTTTGCAAGATCCTTTATCAATTGATAGGTCTTGCTAACTACAACAGTAGTGTGTTCCTTCCAAGAGGGCCTCCAATAAGGAAATCTCCAGAGCATTTACTCTTTGTATGTAATAAAAGATTTTAAGCCTTCTATTTCATCTTTGGATTTCTCATTAAATTTTTTTATAGGAGCCCATGTTTCTTTTCTTGGAATTAAAGTTAAGAGACTGTAAGGCTCATCAGGTTCCCACATTGTATCATGAGAATAGTGTTGCCATAGCATCACTGGTTTTTCATCCTTTAAGAAAAAGCGATAGTTGTGTGGAGCGCTATGACCTACCAGGGCATCACCACCTTATTGTATGAAAGGTAGAATAAAGCTCTTCCAATCATACATCCTTTCAACCATTGAGAATATTGTACCTTCCTTGCGGCCACCGACTTGCCTCCCACATTTTCTTATCAAGTCATCCATCATTTCCATGTCCTTGTGTTTTAGTTCTCTTGAGACCATGCTAAATACCTGATCGATATCCTCATGTGTGTTCCCAACCAACAAAAATCCAAATTCAATATCATGGAAGATTCTATGAGTGATTAGCATTGAGAAAAATGCAAAGAAGAGTACATTCTTTTTCTCTCATCCGTAATTGTCTGCCTGTACTCTCAAAGTTGCTGGTAGGCAACCTTTTTCTGCATGTACATTTGTGAATCGCCTTCATAACGGATGTTATAACTTGATTGCTATCATGTAGATGCAAGGAATCAATCCATATGTCTACAAAAAACTTAAATCCATGCACTAACACTCCACATAGACGTGTCTTCAAAAAGTATTTTCCTTATAGCTTAGATGGAGTGTTAACGAATCGAGGTAATGTTGTTGTATTTTTATCCATACCATCTACAATAATGCACATGTACTCATTTGGATGAGAAATAGCTTTCTCCTTCCAAAATGCATATTTTATTCTAGAATGTCGAACAAGTCCATGATGAAATTTTCTCTTTTTTTTGTATGCTTCTTTTTGTTCTGGAGATGTTGCACTCTCAAGTGCTTGCTTTAGATCATCACAGTCATTGCACTTTGACATTTTTTGCCTCTTTGGGATTTTAACATGTCCAAATCTCTTTTTCCAAAGAGTATACAAAGTATGAAATGATGCTGGAGCATGCCCTCTTTGCCTTTGTGTTTCTCTAATAGAGTTAAATACTTCTTTTTTGGTCAAATCTATCAAAAGATGCATTTCAGACAAGTGGGGTTGCAATAAAACATTTTCATGAATGTAGTCTTTCAAAATTGTTGTTGCTGCAACCATTGAGGCTCTTGTTTTGGGCCTTCCTATGTTTCCATGAATGTTAAAATTTACTCCATACTTTGCTTTATTATCCAAATTCCAATATGTGCCATGTGATAATCCTATAATAATGCGATATGCATTATTGCAAATACTTTTTCCATTTATAAGAGGCCTTATCTATTGTCCTGAACTTTGCCTTCTCCTGTTATTTACAAGAAAGCAAGACAGTCTCGTGAGTATGTATTCATTTCTTTTGCTCCCTCTCCTTTGTCAGACATGTTCTCTACCGCCCTTGATGTCATGTAAGTTAATTGATCGCATACATCTACGCTTATAGCATGTAGATCGCATTGCTTTTAGCATAACATATTCATTAATTACTCTTATTCTCTTTGGTTGCTTTTATGGATCTACCTGGACTGGCTTTCGTTTCATGCATCTATATGCTCGTTTTGGGGCCTTTTGTACATCCTTATTTGGATTTGTGTAGTTCTCCTTGTAAGAATTATTTGTCACTTTGTTTTCATGGGATGTTGCATCCTTGATCTTATCACTGTGATAGTCAAAGTCAAATATTGAATAGTCCTTTATCGAGCTCATCCCTGCTTTTGATACATTCATAGAGCCATGAAGCCATCCATGCTTGATAAGATATCACTTTTGACATCTTTGCCCAAGTTCTCAATGTGCATGAACTTATTCCACTCCGAATAAGGCATCACTTGTGAAATCTTTTTCTTTCTTGGTCCAATGAACTCATCGACTCCTGATAAAATGTCTATGCTATAGTTGAGTGCATTGGAATCATCCATCTCTAAAGGAAAAGAGTGGGAAAAGAGCTTGGTACATTGGCATATTCTTTCAATTCTTTGATATTATGGTATACATTATGTTTATCATTAAAAACCACATGCATGCTTAAAAATTGCATGCTCCATCTCAAATCCTTCCCCACCTCATAGTAGGGACCATCCAATGAGATTGAGTTATCATCCATACCATCATCAGTAACTTTTTAAATTCTCATTTGTGCAAATGTCCAGTGCTCCACTATTTCAAATCCCAAGACTTGACCTTTTGCTACGTCTTTGCAAATGATATCATTTGTAAAATATCTTCCACTCTAAAATCCAAAGAGATGCACTTTGTATTCCTGATGACATGTGTTGGATAAGTCTCATCTCTATCCCATGTAATAAATGCTTTATTGGAACCTCATTGGAAGTATTATAGGGCATAACATGATCTCTAAGGATTTCCATATCCCCACACTTATGCTTTAGCTCAACATGTGCACTAATAATCTTTGATATGATAACCACCACCTTATCTTTGCCACGTCTTCTAAAGTGACAAATAGAATTTGGAACACTTTCATGGATTGTAGCAAATGTAACTACTTCTCTTTTGCAACATAGAATCACCTCCATCCTCGAAATAAAATTTGTAGCCATCTTCTTTGTGAGCTTCCTTTGCAAGAAAGCTATAACAACCATTATAAAGAACATTAGTCTCTTTTCAATAATCTACTTTATGAATTATTTAGAAATCTAGATCTTGTTTAGAAAATATGGGAGGTCTTATTTAGAAATTCGAGTTTTTAATAAAGAAATTAGGATTCAGTAATTAACAATTTCCTAACCCAAACCCTCTAAACCCTACACCCTAAACTAAACCCTAAATCCTAATTCCTAAATCCTTAACCCAAACATTCTAAACCCTAATCTTGCTCTCTAAACCCTAAACCCTAATCCTAGCTCTCTAAGCCCTAAACCCCAACTCCTAAATCCTAAACCCTTATCCCTAACCCCTAATCCCTAAACCCTAAACCCTTATTTTGGGCCTCGAAACCCTAAACCCTAACCCCTAACCCCTTAATCCCTAATCCCTAATCCCTAAATCCTAAATCCTAAATCCTAAACCCTAACTCTTAATCCCTAAACCCTAATCTTGCCCTCGAAATCCTAAACCCTAAATTATAAATCCTAACCCCTAAACCCTAATCCTTGTACTTGAAACCCTAAACCCTAGATCCTAAACCCTAACCCCTAACCCCTTAACGCCTAATCCCTATTTTTAACACCTAAACCATAAACCCTAACCCCTAATTCCTAAACCCTAAACCCCTAAATCTTAAACCCTAAATCCTAAAGCCTAATCCCTAATCCCTAAACCCTAAACCCTAAACCTAAACCCCTAAATCCTAACCCCTAATCCCTAAACCCTAAATCCTAATCTTGAACCTCTAAACCCTAAACCCTAAACCTTAAACCCTAATCTTGGCCCTCTAAACCCTAAAACCTAACCCCTAAATCCTAACCCCCAAACCCTAACTCCCAAACCCAAACCCATAAACCCATACATCCTAATCTTGACCCTCTTAACCCTAAACCCCAAAAGCCTAACCGCTAAACCCTAACCTGTAAAAACTAACCCCTAATCCCAAAATCAAAACCCAAAATCCCAAACCCTAAACCTTAAACCCTAACCCCCAAACCCTAAACCCAAACCCCCAAACCCTAAACCCTTAATCCTATCATCATTGATTTAAGTAATATCATTGATTTAAGTAATAGTTTTCATTAGGATTAATAATTGGGAGTGGGAATGTGAGAATGGGAGTGGGAGAGGGAGAGGGAACAAAGTGATGTGGGATTGAGAGAGGGGGAGGTGGGAGAGTGAAAATGGGAGTGGGAAGTGGGAGGTGGGAGTGGGAAAAAGGGAGGGTGGGAGTAGGAGAAAGAGAGGATGGGAGTGGGAGAGGGGGAGGTGGGCATGGGCATGGGCGTGGGAGTGGGAGTGGGAGAGGGAGTGGGAGTGGGAGTGAGTGGGAGAGGGGGAGGTGGGAGAGGCATTAGGAAAAAAGGGAGCTCATTTTGGGGCCCTGAGAGAAATTCACAATTTCTTTATTTTTCTTTCCTCTAAAATACTAAAATATGACATAACTCCATTGACACACGATGCAAATTTTGATACTTTTGACATCATTGACGTGTCCGGAGCAAGCCAAAACCCTCAGAACGACATTTGAAACATTGAAAACGGGCACCTTGAGGCTCGAAAAAGTCCAAAAAGGCCTTACAAAAAATGTGTACTAAAGAAACCGATTTGACAGGTTGATAGGGGGCCAATTTGTCAAACTTACTTTCCTTAGTACACTTTTTTTATGGGGCCTTTTTGGCCTTTTTTGGGAGTGGGAGTGGGAGTGGGAGTGGGAGAGAGAGTGGGAATGGGTGGCAGAGGGGGAGGTGGGAGAGGCATTAGGAAAAAAGGGAGCTCATTTTAGGGCCCTGAGAGAAATTCATTTTTCTTTCCTCTAAAACACTAAAATACGACATAACTCCACTGACACACGATGCAAAATTTGGTACTTTTGACATCATCAACACGTCTGGAGCATGCCAAAATCCTAGGAACGACATTTAAAACACTGAAAACAGGCACGCGGAGGCTCGAAAAAGTCCAAAAAGTTCCTGCAAAAAATGTGTACTAAAGAAAGCGATTTGACAAGTTGACAAGGGGCCAACCTGCCAAATCGCTTTCTTTAGTATACTTTTTTTGTGTGGCCTTTTTGGCCTTTTTCGGGCCTCTGGGTGCCCGTTTTCGGTGTTTGAAATGTCATTCCGAGGGTTTTCGCTGCTCCAAACACGCCGATGATGTCAAAAGTACCAAATTCTTCACCTTGCGTAAGATATAATAAAGTAGCTCAAGTATCCTCATTGAATGCAAACTTGACATTATTTCTTTTTTCTTCCTTTTTTGTATTTTTTCAACATTACATTGGTCCTCCTTTGTTTGGTGGAGGGCTATTTTCCTTCCATGCCTAAAGGCCCCAAAATGAGTTTTCTTTTTTCCTAATGGGAGGGTAGGAGAGACCAATGGAAGAGTAGGTACTTGGATGGAGGGGCCAATGGGAGAGGAGATAATGTGATGAAAGGGCCTCTAAGGCTCTTGCAATCTTTTGGCTCGATGGATGTAATCTTTTGGTCTCTAAGACTCTCAACAATTGCTGAGTTTTTACATTTATGTAATCTCTTTTTTTCAATTTGAGCCTCTCATTATGCACTGTTGTTAATTTTTATATAAACCACTCAGCAATGGCCATTGTTGAGTGGTTATGGTCGCTAGATGTAATCTTTTGGCCTCTAAGGCACTCAGTAATTGTTGAGTTTTTATAAATGTTAGATCTTCTATTCAATTTTTGCTCAGTATAAGTTGTTAAATTTTATATAATCTCTTACTGGATGTAGATGTAATCTCCTTTACTCTATTTTTTCTCGATAAATTATAGTTGATTATCTGGATGCCAACCACCAAGCCTCCAGTCACCGTGGTGGCTCAGAATACTTTTGCCCTCATTTAGGATTTATTGCAACAAGGACTAAAATACCAATAAAGTAGGACTACAATTTTCTTGATTTAGGACCAAAATAGTGCTAAAACAGCTCCAACAACACACGGTTGTGGTTGTATGGGAATACATTTAGAAAAATACAATTTAAATTTAAAAAAATGCAATTGATGATATGGTCCTTGAGGGGTCTCTCTAGGGGCAAGGTCCATATCGACATGCATTATATGATATCTAGGATGCCACTGGACATATATGGCATGTTGACATGGCCCTTGTCTCTAAAGTGGCCCCTCAAGGGCCATTTATCAATTTTATTTTTCTTGGTTACACAAGGAAATATGTTTTCCTTAGAGTACTAATACATAACTCCAAGAACCAGTGCGGTGGTTGTCATAGATCTCCTTCTATTTGCCAACATGGTGGTCATCATAGATCTCCTCTTGTAATACATAAAAATAGGTAACGGAGACATAACTCCAAGAACCAGTGTAGTGGTCAAGCTAACCTTGAAATTTTTTGATCTACATGGGCGCACTTCCCGGTGATAGGTGGCAAAGCTGCTGCACTGTGGCGATGTTTAGAATAATAGATTGTGTCTCATTATTATGCCAAGAACTAGCGCAGTGGTGTCTCCAAGCCAACCTTAAATTTTCATGATCTGCATGAGTGCACTGCTCAGTAACAGGTGGCAAAGCTGCGGCAAAAGGCTACACGATGATAGATGGTCAGGCTAGAGACTACGCTACATGAAGCAATGCAAAGATGCACGATGTAGTGTAGAGCTACCATGTGTCGAGCTCTACGGTGTTTACAATAAATAGATTGCATCTCATTATTACGCCAGTGCGGCATCATGACGTCGAAAAAATTTCTAGCGAGAGTATGGATCCATGCAAAATTCAAAATCTCCACATCACGTTGGAGCCCCAAAATGGCCCCAAAAATAGTTTTGCGATTGGCTACACCCAAGGAAACATTAACCCCCACTTATTATTGAACTAGATTATTTATTCACCATTTTGCAATTCACAAAATATTCTTGTTGAGTATAGGAACATAAAGCACATCTTTCACCAATCCTTTTCTTTGGGAAAAATTACTATGCCTTTTTATTGGTGAGTAGAATGATCTCTCTCTCTCCCTCTCTCAAGTAGGATAGGATTAGAAATATGTCTTAGCCTCTCTCAAAGGATAGGATCTCTATCTCTAAAATCTCTCACAAGAAAGAGAGAAGTTAGCACTCATATGAATGTCTTAAATGAATGGAAGAATGAACACAACGATGTATCAGAGCAGAAGTAAACAAAAATCTTTCAATGGAACTTTCTTCACAAAGAAACTCTCAATGAACTCAAACAAAGAGTTCTCTCACAATAATTTCAATGCCTTAGCAAAAGGCAAGGGAGATTTTATACCATCAACAAGTAAGAAGAGACAGAGGATAATGGAGATGAGGGGAGAGGACACGGTTAAAGAGCGCACACCACATATGGCTAACTATACACTATAAATTAGCAAAAAAGAATGAGTATATACATATCTTTTTATTTTTAGGGTTAGGGTTTCCAACCTTGTGCCTTTTTATTGCACTGTTTCATTAGTATTATGCACATTATAAACCCATTATAAACATGCTATTGAGATGAATCCTCAACGCTCTCATGACCATAGTGTAGGGAGGATGTTATGTCCACTTGTGATTGTGGAGCTTCATTTTGATTTGGATAAGTATCATTACATAGTTCTCAATTTGAGGAATGGGGAGAAGCGGCATGCCGAAAAATATATATAGAGCACAAAACAATTGATTGAATATAGCATACATACAACATATAAGTGTGAGTGCCTAAAATTATAGCTAGATTGTTAGATGAGGGTGAGCTTAAGGTGAGGGTAGAGCTTGAAGATAAGGTGGAGCTTGAAGATGAGGGTAGATTTTGATGAGGTGGAGCTTGAGATGAGGCTACAGCTTAAAGACAAGGGTGGTAGAGCTAGAGGAAAAGCTTGTGCCAAAAAATATATATTAATTGCATGGAGAGTCCTAGTTAAGTATCTAATGGGCCAAATGCCCACCACAATTGAAGTCTACAGACCTCTGATTTAAAGTTAGACTATCTTAACTTGTAATCCATGAGGGAATTCATATGGGTTACTTGGCAGGTATTTGGTGGGCACTGCATTATATGCAATCCATGGAAATCCTTGTTCTTAGATCATCATATTTTAAGCCATACTCTTTCACATTCATGCACCCTTGTAATTCCAAGGTTTTGAGTGGCCCAAAGTTGCTCTTTACGGGTGGCATAGTACCCTTATCATCGGTAATAATTTTACTACTATTAGCTTAATATCTCATCGATGCTGCTATCACCTTTGTTGGTGGTAATAGTTTATGCTATAGGTGGTAAATTCACTTTTATCAATGGGATATTAAACTTTTACCAATAATGTGGCTCTACATTGCTACGATGTCTCTCTGTCGACAATCCTATATCACTTGTAATGAAAGAGGATTCTTCCATATGAGGTGAACATCTTGCATCTATACGAATTGTCTCATCTTGGCATATTTTTTACAATCTTGTACGGAGCTTTTGCCAAGGCAGATGATGCAATCTGGAAATATATGGTAGAGTTTTTGCACATTTTTTACACATAGAAGGGTGCCATTTAAAGGGGTATTCCGAGATTAAATAGAAAAGGGTGCATTTTATTCCTGAAAATTTTATAGATAAGGGACTTTTAAATTAGGCCTTGAATGCACGTGATACAAAGGATTTACATACAGTGACCACCCCAAGGTAGAGTAGTCCTCCAAAGGCAAAGACTTTTCCTAAAAAGTAGTTCTCTATCTAAGAGCCTAAGCACTAACAACAAAAAACCATGTGTTATGAACAAGATACTAGCGTTCATGAAAAATATATCGACTTCAAAATGATACCACTAGATACGTACCAATGTTCATGCTTAATATAAGGACTTTAAAATGATGCTAAATGGAACCTAGATATTCTAGCCTTTATCTTCATCCAAAAGAAACCAATTATGGCAATGATTTGATACCAGATCCTTCCAAAAATATGGATTGGATATAGAAGTCACCCCAATATATGGTCCTCTAACATAATATGCATGGAAGAAACCAACACACGTGGCTTTTAAGCGTATTCACAAACCAATTTCATCACAACTAACGATTACTTAATGGTAGGAACTAGCATTATGATAAGTCAAAAGCTATTCCAATTCTAATACAAACAATGATATTGGCAAACTTTACTACAAAATCCATAGGAAACTTCAATATCACCTCATAACATCAGCAACTAACTACATCATGAGGAAATGTCGAGTTCAGCATATGCTTTGTTGGAGTGATGAGTGAGAGCGATTATAGATAGATATACATTGGCATGCAAAGTAATTTGATAAATGCACCGGGACATCCGTATATACATTCAAGCCTCGGTTTTATGATAAAGGCAGAAAAGTGATGCCTTTACATTGAATTAATGCCCTCTGGAGGTGGACAGAACACATATAATATGATCTCTACACACACTGTACAGCCGACACAGGTCGAAGTCGCTGTAGATGACCGACATACGATAAATTCAATCCATTGACTTGTACTACCCATCCTCCCTACGCATTCACTTCATGGCAATTCTTACGTATCTGTCCGTTTTCGCCTGTTAGAACGTTGCTCCTCGTGAGCTTGAGGAAGGCTTCCGTGAAAACCTGGAAGAAGAGCTGCTCGTTCTGGGCGAACTGGTTCACGTAGCCTCGCGTTCTGGAATCCATTGCCATCTCCGAATCCACCGTGAAGACTCCAGTGCCACGCTGAGAATCGAAAAGTATCAATTACAATGATTGCTTAGCGTGGGGTTGCGACAAGATCTCACATTCAAGAATTCCATCGATTCAAATCTTGCTTGAAGAGCAGGCTCTGGTGATTCAATGTGCTTCTAGCTATATTCTTTGTCGGATGGCAGAGACGGTTGGGTTGAGAATAGAATGCGAATTTAATTTACCAGGAGACCTTTGAAGTAGCGATTATCGAAAAGCAGATTTGTGATGTCGTTTTGTACAAAACTTATGTTCTGTGTTGGGGTCGGAGACGGACAACGCAAGCTCAGAAGAACTGCAAAAAAGGGAGGAATGCTGGGATCCAGCGTAGGATAGAGACGATTCACAATGTTCGCGCAATGCCCCACTCCCAAAGTATGAGCACCTATTGTTGATGAAGGACACCCACAACTTCGATCACCAATTCATCTTTCAGAAATATCGGACCTAAATCTATAACATACGATCTTCGATTACCGTGCAGAAACGAATCCAATTCGAGTTCGACGTATATGTCGTGGACTTAAATTTCAAGACGAACGTCAAGTTCTGGGTACGTAGCGATCGATTCTCACCAAGAATGGCTACAGATTCTTCGGTGCTCATCCCTAGAGACCCAAAGAGCTTCAAAAAGCCATCAATCGATATCGTGGATGGAGGAAGATCTGCATCGGCTGCCTTGTTGCTGGCCGTCACGCTATCCCTCCGTCCAGTTAGCACGGGAATGTATGGGCCTCCGGTCTGCAAAGCGCCCGGTGATGTTCATTAAGGAAAATTCAATCGATACTAATTTGCATGTAAAATATGAATTCTTGATGCGCATCGACTACTGAGTGGAGGAAATGGATTAAATACAGTGTAGATCGAATCCCGCGCAGCCAGCACAATCACGTCCGCACACGAGACTACGGCGGGACACACACTGTCGAGCGCACCCTTGATGCTGTCAATGAAATTCAGACGTCTAATTTTGAAATTCTTCTGAGCGACAAGCTCGCTGGTAAGACCGTTTTCATTAGAGTCCAGCATAATGGATGCGTCACAGCCCTGAGATCAAAATTGAAGAGAGCAGAGCCACACTAGTCTTGCCCCATTAGTGGTTGTAGTTGCGTACATCTTTTATAGTGTGGAATTTAAAGAAACAGTGAGGTTCTTACGAGTAATTCGAATCTGCAATGCATTTCAATAGTACCTGCACTGCGCAGTCGTGGAAAGCAACGCGCACAAGGGCTGCGAAAGACGTGGGATCAGTGAGCGCCAGAAGCTGCAGGGCTCTTCTGGCCACTGCCTCCGCATTAGGACAGCTATTTTGGTAAAAATTCAGCTGCAATCCGGAAGCTTGCGCTTGTGCGGGTGAGGTGAAGAAAAGAAACGCAAACATCAGTAGCAGGAAAATGCATGTTGTGATCTTGGTAGCGGTCTTCAAGCTCTCAATGCTGGCACGGCGATCCATACATATGGCTTTCATTTCTGCAGAAGAATGGGCCTCACCTAAAGAGCTCGGCAGTATAATGCCAATTCTAAAATTCCTGGCACTGATGAATATGGACAATGCTCTTCACTTTCGTTCCATACAATCTCGGCCTTATATCTACGACTCGCGACTATCGCGGCAGCTTTTGTGAGGGAATGCAATATTCACGCAGAGAAGTTCGAACTTCCATGTCATGATGCGTCATACGGGCAAGAACCCGGCTTGATGAAGGTCGAGATGGAGGACACTTCGGATGGACCTAGCCACCAAGACGTTATAGTAAGTACTAAGGACTTGCTTGAGTGTGACAAAAGTCTAATCAATGGCATCCAGAGCTGGGGTTGGGGAGTGGGAGGAGTACAACGAGAGTCGTGGCAAAGCCGGGCACAAAGACGAGTTTGATCGCGATGCTGCAGTAATGCATGGAACTGCCTGATGCCTGTCTTGAAGATGAATAGCATTGGGTCGATCATGGACAGCTGGTGTATCTTGCGTGAAAAGGAAAAAGGAGGAGGATGCAGCTGCGCCATGAAGAGGACGATGCTAAAAGCTGAGATGAGAGGAGAGATGCAGCTGCGCCATGAAGAGGATGATGCTAAACGCTGAGATGAGACGAGAGATGGCAAGCAACCGCAGCTGTAAATGCGAGATCGACGGAGGAAGGCAAGTCGACAACGATGGGATGAAATGCTGTGGACTGGGCAGCCCATAATCTCAAGAACCAACTTCATCTTCTTCATCTACCTTAGTGACCACCCTCGTGCACTGCCTCTGCTTCCCCACCTCCTTTCTGCCCTTACCTCCTTCACGCCTCACTTCATCATGACTTCCCTTTTCATACCGTACTTCCAAGAGTGTACCATACACCTCAAGTTCTTCTATTCTTCGACTGTTCATGTGTGCTTGTCATATCATCATAGCCCTGCATGATTGGAACAACGTTTAATCCGTGGTCAAGAGATGGTCGACGTTTCCATGGTCGATAGTAAACCCATCTGTGTGTGATACTAATTTAACGTAGGCCCAAGTCTCCAAACCGATACTAGGAACCAAAAATCTATTAGACTTGCATTTGTGTGGTGTGATTGGGTTTGGATACACTCCGTATTTGCTTCCATGTCTGTATTTGCTTTCTTTTGACGAGATGTTGAAGTATCTTCTATGGTGAGTCTCTACATGTATGGTATGTGCGCATCGATCTAGTTTGATATCATATCAATGTCTTTCTCATCAATCTATAGCATTTTGTGAGGAGCCATTGATGCTTGATTTTGGATCTAGTATTTGATGATGTGATGGTTAAACCTATCTAGACTCCATATTGGCTTCTATGTGTGTATTTGCTTTCTTTTGACGAGATGTTGAAGTATCTTCTATGGTGAGTCTATGCATGCATGGTATGTGCGCAAAGATCTACTTTGATATCATATCAATGTCTTTCTCATCAATCTATAGCATTCTCTGAGGAGCCATTGATGCTTGATTTTGGATCTAGTATTTGATGATGTGATGGTTAAACCTATCTAGATGCCCTTTATCACATCGAATATATGTTAACAAGGACTATCATAGTCTAACATGGAAGACTACCCTAACATGGAAGACTACCCTGCATTCAACCAGAAAGTCCCTCCACTTAAGTGTCATTTCATTTATTGTTTGATTCTATGTGATCGAGCTCACACTATCCTGTGCTTGATACCTCATCTACAGTGAGTGTGAGAAATATCCCCATGTGTCAACTATCACCATTACATCTTTCGAGTTTCTATGATGCCATGAGGGAGAGAGCCTAGTATCTCAAATTTGAGCTCTTGCTTTAATATTATTGTATTCTAGCATCTATGTTGGTTGACTCAATTGTGATGGATGCCTTTGAAATTGGTGCATTATAGATACCACATCAACTTATACTAATAATGACAAGTGATTGTCCTCTTGTGCAATGCTCAAAATATTATAGGGGGAACTCCATAGTGTCTTCAAGGATATTGTGGCCTTATTGTCTAAAGAAAGGACACTTACTTCTAGTTTTGGATAGTGTAACACATTAGGAAAAAAGGGAGCTCATTTTGGGGTCTTTTAGGGTTTGGGAAAAATGTCTCTCAACCAATGAGGAGAAGGCCAACGTAACGTAGAGATTCCATTAAAAAAAGGCAAAAATATACAAAAAAATAATACTTTATGTTACGACAAGCATGTGGCATTAATGAGAAGATTTGTTTTTTATTCTTTTACGGTTTTCCTGCCCCCCTATCAAGAGATGTGGACCCAAAATCGAAACAGAGCTCCATTTTGAAATCGTCCCGCGTGGTGACCCAAAACAACCATCCACTTTCTCTTGTGCTTAGGCGTCATTCTCTCTTGAACAAGCATTCCTCTACTTTCGCCACAAGCCATTCCATTCTCTCTTTCACAAGAATTCCTCATTACTGTTGTTGTGATGCTCTTAAACTTTCACGACAATAAGCTCCTTTCACCTTTCATTCTCTTGTTCTCAATTTTGTTTAGTTTTTTTTTAAACGTCGATTACTTTGGCAAAATACTTCAGAGTGATAAAGTATAATGTCTGACTATTTTGCTGCGTGTTTCTTTGACTTTGCAAATATTAGAGTGAGGATTTCAGATGGCAACCAAAAACTATGGTTGTGCCACTAGAAGCAGTCTGTCGCTCTACTTGGCGAAGATGTGGATGTACAAAGATCTCTTTACCATGAAGACCTTCCTCACTAATCTCATGTGTAGAAGTTTCCAATACTATGACCGTGGATGGTAGCTAGAAAAGAATGGCAGTGGCAAAAGGAGCCTAGGTGCTCATGCAACCCAACAAGCAGAGAAAGCAACAATCAACTAACACTTTTTTGACTTCTTGGAAGAGCAGAGTGAAAGATTTCAGTCAAAAAAGAAGGCACAAAATGCATCTGAGAGATTCGGATACAACATGTCTACATGCATCGAGAACATGTATTGCGAGATTATCCTGCTTATCTTCCACACCATAGAACCAATTGTAAGTGTATTTGTATAATGAAATAGTTGAAACAAAAGAACTTTTGCTTTCTATGACAGACAATATCTTTGTTTTAGTTCATATATACATCCCTCATCATACGAAGAGTGGCAACCAATGGAGTGCATATAGGGATTCTTTGATGCTTTAAATGGTGCTATTGGGGAGCTACAGTATAAAGGTGTTGAGAGACCATGCTCAACATCCTGTGATTATATGTGCATAACACTAACACATATAGAGTGCTATAAAGGAAAGGTTTAGATGTCCTAACCCTAACCCTAAATGGGTTTGTATATATTTTACATTTTCAACTAAATCTAGTGTAAAGTTAGTCATTTGTGGTATGCTCTCCAGCTGTGTGAGAGATGTGCCCTCTCTCCTCATCTCCACTCTTCTCCTCTCCCCTCTTTATATTTTGTCATGGTATCAGAGCTCCCTTGCCTTCCGTTGAGGCATTGAGATCCTTGCATTGTGAGAGTGATTGAGAGATCGAGAGATTGAGAGTTCTCTTGAGTGATCGTGACTTCCTTCCGTTGAGAGAATTTCCTTCCATTGGTGAGAGAATTCTATCCATGAGAGTTGAAGATTTTCATCATTGCCGAGAGAGAGAATCTCAATCATTGCTTAGAGAGAGAGATTCTTGAGTGTGAGTGACCCCTATGAGAAATTCATATGTAAGAGAAAAATCAATTCCTTGTGAGATTTCCATGTTATTGTGAGAAAGTCCCATGTTTTCTTCTCTCTCTGAGAAAGACCTAAGGAGAGATCTCTACTCTCCTATCTTGCTTTGAAGGAGAGAGTACTCTACAATGACACACAGTCACAGCAACCTCAACAACAGCAAAGTACAAGTCCAACTACAACGACCAACTCAAAGGTGGTTCCAGTGACTCCAACGCGCAGCCACAAGACTACGCAGATCCAGCCTAACAATGCTTTCCCAACTCTCCATCAACAACTAAGGCTCTAATAGCCATAGCCTTTTGTGGCTGCTCACGTAACAGCAGTGGCTCTACACCTCTACCTCCTACGCTCCTACACAGAGTCCAACGAGCCGCCATCGTCGATCATCCGCCTACTTCAATGAACAGCCTCACAAGGACTCCATTCAACTCTGCAGACTCCAGCACGCCCAAGCGCCCAACGATCACCTACTTCCACGAGGTGATGTCTCCCAATACAGCATCGGAGGTGCCTCCTCACAACAGACACCCGTGCCAAATACACGGCCGAACTTCTTCAAGCCACAAGCTTCACGGACGCCACCGTTTAAGCCTTCCAACGGGCTCCACCGACGGGCTCTTTGCAGCGCCTCTCCAATAGTCTTCTTTGCACAATTGCGACCTCTCCTAAAAGACTCACAGCCTTCAATGGACTCACGGCCGAGTCCTCAAAGGCGTACACATGGCTATACACAGCAAACGAGAGCAGCTCGTAGGCTTGATGACACCGCTGATTGCTCCATCAACGACGATCGGCCAGCCACCACAGCAGTTGACGGCGGCTCAAAGCTCTCACCTCCTAAACTCAATCCATACAGTGCCACGTGGCACCCTATCTGCCACCTCTCCAAGTGCCACATCATCAGCTTATAAGCCAGCTGTTAGATCCATGTCACCCTACCACATCAGCTGCCATGTCATCTAGCTTAGTGACAGGTCAGCTTTGACTAGTTAACTGCCAGGTCATCCATTCAAAGTCAAATTGCCACATCATCTGCCAGCTCAGCACTGCCACATGGCAATCCCTTGTCAGGCACAGTTACCCCTAGCAAGGCACACACAATCACTACATGTGCATCCAGTTGCTACATCATCACTGCTCCATAGGCACACCCCTACATGTGACCATGAGTGCCACATCATCATTGAGCACTTTGCACCCTTTTTTGCCCCTCCACCTAGATCAAGTCATATCTCTTCATCTAGGAAGAATTTGAGGGCGCTCCAAGATCAAAAATTGCTTGATTTTTTGTGCTCTACACATCACATCATGCGCACATTTTAGTGTAAGTATCACTCACTTTTGAGCCTCACCAACAAATCCACTTCCTACATACACATTATCCTCTACATCGATGCATCTGACCTAGCACATAAAAAGAACCAAAGAAAAGAAATTATTTGCTATTCTTTCATCGATCGATGGTTGGTCTATATCTAGATCAGAGTAGACTAGATCGCCATAAAGGAGACGCTTTGAATTTCTCCAAGTTGTCAATCTAAGCCACCCCCAAAATTCCCAACTAGTTCCTACTCGGAGTTAGTCCCTACGCTCACATACAGTTTCACATCATCTCATTACCTAAAACCTAACGTTCATCAGTTCAGTGAGCAGTCTTCAATGGTATTGGCACATTGTTTAGTGGGTAGATAGCACATGATTTGATTTCACACACACACGCCATCATTGTAAAGCCTATTTGGCTACTTCATGACATTTGTGCACATCATTTCTAGCCTTGTTAAGCCTCTTGGCTATTCCCGGCATCATTTGCCATAAGCCTTATAATTCAGATCGGATTATATATTGCAGTCCTATGTTCACCGAGAGCTCAAACTTTACTTGCCACAGTCAATGTTTTACACTTTATATAGACAGTGATTAGATCATAGTAGACTAGATCGCCATAGAGGAGACGCTTTGAATTTCTCCAAGTTGCCAATCTAAGCCATATCCCAAATTCCCAACTAGTTCCTACTCGGAGTCCCTACGCTCACATACAGCTTCACATCATCTCATTACCTAAAACCTAACATTCATCAATTCAGTGAGCAGTCTTCAGTGGTATTGGCACATCGTTTAGTGGGTAGATAGTACGTGATTTGATTTCACACACACATGCCATCATTGTAAAGCCTATTTGGCTACTTCACGACATTTGTGCACATCATTTCCAGCCTTGTTAAGCCTCTTGGCTATTCTTGGTATCATTTGCCACAAGCCTTGTAATTCAAATCGAATTATATATTGCAGTTCTATGTTCACCAAGAGTTCAAACTTCACTTGCCGTAGTCAGTGTTTTACAGTTTATATAGACAGTGATTTCCATGACACTTTGAGTACATTTCTTGCACCATGTCTATGTCTAGCAACCTTAATCTGCAGGCATCTGCTAAGCTAGACAACTCCAATTACAGCAGATGGAAAAACGGAATGGAAACCATTCTTGTACTTCAGGACAAATGGGAGTATGTCGATGATCTACACTTATACCATTGGACAATCCAGCTAGCAGTAGCTCCAAATACTGTCATAAGTTTGGACACTATGAAAGAGATTGTTACAAGAAGTAGTACAACCAAGGTGGTCAGTCCAACATCAATTGAGAGAATTTCCATGGAAGATGAAATCATTGTGGTGGACATTCTAGTCACAGTCATTATGGAAATGAACATGGGAATGTGTTTCTTGCAACGAAGAAATGCAGAAGACTGATATAGTATATCTAGACACTGATTGGAATATAAAAGAGGATTTCAGCTATCAAGTCGACCAAGCCGGTCAGGGTCCTTGGTACATTGACAGCCGTGCATCATCTCATATGACAATTCATGAGGAATGGTTCACAGAGATGAAACCATTAGAAGGTCAAAAGAATATCATCTATATGGCAAATAATACACCAAATCCAGTTCAAGGGACAAGCATTATCCCTATGAACAATTTCACTGGTATGAAAGGATTGGTGAAAGATGTACTCTATGTTCCGAAGCTCAGCAAGAACCTCTTATTGGTAGGTGAAATGACAGAACACAACTACCAAGTCATCTTCGACGGAGATGAATGCACTATCAGAGACAAATCCATATGATTTCAACTAGTAGGAAAAGGAGTCAAGGAAGAATGCTTGTACATAATGCTAGCTATAGTACCATATTTTCATGCCATGTAAGCTCAACTAAAACATTTGCCACTATCCACAAAATGGCACATGAGATATGGACATCTCAATTTCAAGAGCTTGCTAGATCTCAAGAATCAAAATATGGCAATTGGGATTCCTAAACTACAGTTTCTTGGAAAAGTTTGCATATAGATGTATGGGGTTATGCCCAGACCTACTACATCGATGGTTCACTTTACTACTTGACTTTCATCGATGACTAAAGCAGATATTATTGGGTCTACCTTTTGAAAGAGAAATCTGAAGTCTTTTCCAGAATTCAAGAATTCAAAGACATGGTAGAAAACTAGACAGGCAAAAAGATCAAAGTCATGAGATCAGATAGAGGAGGTGAATACATGTCTTCCGGATTCATAAACTTTTGCAGAAGTCACGGCATTCGAAGACAATTCACTTGTGCAGATACTCCTCAGCAGAATGCAAGAGCTGAAAGGAAGAATGTACTTTAGCAGATAGTGCTAGAGCAATGCTTAGTGAGAAGCATCTTTCAAATCAGTATTGGTGGGTAGAAGCAATAGCCACTACAAACTACTTGCTTAGTCAGCTTTCGACCAAATTGATGCAGGGTATGACACCTTATGAAGCATTCACTGGACACAAGACACACATTGGTCATCTTCGCATATTTAGTTGCATAGCATATGCCCGCATACATGATGACCATCGCAGGAAATCAAATGCAAAGTCACGCAAATGCATCATGCCATGGCTACAGTGAAGAAAGCAAAGCATACAAGTTGTATGATCCCATCAACCGCAAGGTCATTATCTCCAGAGATGTAATCTTTGATGAGGAAATTGGATGGAAAAGCTCAAATACACAGGAGATAGACTCACCGATTACTTAGTCATCTACAGAAAAAGTTGATGAAGAAGAGCAAGAATTGCCAAAAGCACCCCAAGCAGAGCCATAGCAACTTAGACGGTCTATTAGGGAAAGCAGACCACTAGCCAAATTGACATATGCTTAGATCGAAAGGCAAAGCAATTCAAGTTGAAACCACCAACTATGCTCTTATGACTACCATCATGGCTACAGAAGAGCCAGTGTACTTCGAAGATGCAGTAGACAAGCCAGAATGGCAAACTACTATGAATGAAGAAATGGATGCTTCATACAAGAATAATACTTGGGAATTATGCAACCCTCTACCAAGAAAGAAAGCCATAGCAAACAAATGGGTATACAAAGTGAAGTACAATCCAGATGGAAGCATTCAAAGATACAAAGCCAGACTAGTTGCAAAAGGATTTGCACAACAATATGGTCAAGATTATGATGAGACTTATGCTCCAATAGCAAATATGGATTCCATATGGTCCTTGATGTCACTAGCGTCACTCAGTAGATGAAATGTGTATTAGCTTGATGTCAAGAATGCCTTTCTCAATAGTTATCTAGATGAGGAAGTCTACATAGAACAACCAACAGGTTATGTTGAACCAGGAAATGAGAATCAGGTTTGCCATCTCAAAAAGAGTCTGTATGGCTTAAAGCAAGCACCCAAAAGTTGGTACAATAGAATCAAGAAGTATTTTACTGATCTGCGATACATGAAATCCAATGCAAATCATACTCTCTACTACAAAGATCAAGAGGAAGACATTACTATTGCACTTTTGTATGTAGATGATTTGATTGTGACCAAGAGCAAGAATAGCTTCATAAAAAAGCTAAAACAAGAGGTGTGAGCTCCTCTTCAGTTGTCGCGCCCCCCTGGCTGCCCCGTTGCCTCGCCCCGTCTACCTCCCTTTGCTCCCCCTCTGCACACCCTTGCCCTCTCTGCCCCCCCATCTCTGCTCTCCCCTCTCCCTCTCCACCCCCTGCCTCTCTTGCTTTTGATGCCCCTTAAGCTCCCGCCTCCTTGCCCCGCCTACCCCTCCCGCTTTTTCCTCTACTACCCCCCTCCACCTGCTGTGCCCCCTCCACCTGTTGTGCTCCTGCCAGCCCACCCGCTTTCACCACCTCCATCTCCTCCTCCTCCTCCGCCTCCATCTCTGCCACCTTTGCCATCCCCACTTCCACCTCCATCTCTGCCTCCTCTCCTCCACCTTTATCCCCCCTACCACCTTCGCCCCTGCGTCCTCCTCCTCCCCCGTTAGCTTCCCCCCTCTCCTGCCTCCTCTCCGTTCCCTTGTTCTCTCATTCCCCCTTTTCTCCCTCCTCGCCTTCTAGCCCTCCTTCCTCCCATGCCTCCCGCCCTCCTTGCCCTCCTTCTTTCACCTCTATCCTTGCCCCCTCCTTCACCCTGCCTCACCACTGCCTCCCGCTCTAACGCTTCTCTTCCGCACCCTTCTTTTCTTCTTCCTCCCTGTAGCAGGAGTACTTGTGCCTATTAAGGTGAAAGAAGAACCTTGGTGGTGACCCTTGGTCTGGTCAGAGGTGCTCTATGGCAGCACCCTTGAATCCCACAGCCGTTAAGGTCCTTCTTTCCCCAGCTAAAAAGCAACAAGTACGTCAGGCAGTTCAATCCCTCTAGGACAAGGCGCTTGTAGGCAAAATTGTGGCCCTCACGCCTACATGGAGATAGGTGCGAGAGTGGATCCAGGCGAGCTTGGCATTAGAGGGAGACCACATTCAGGAGGTTATTGTCTATGTACGAGGCATTTTCCTCATCTAGCTGAGCTCCCTTGACATTGCCTCGACACTTGTGGAGCAGAGCCCCATCCTCCTTGGCCTGCATCGTGTCTACCTCTTTCCCTAGCATCATGGGTTCACATTGGAGGACATGGATACGACACATCATGTTCCACATTTTTCGGTCACACTTTATTTCCCAACACTCCCCAAGGAGTATCATACCATCCTCTCTTCCATTGGTCGGGCATTTGTTGGCACAGTGATCGAGTCCCCACTAGAGTCGACCACCTCAGTTCTAGCAGATGATGGAGCCCCTAAGATCAGACTGCTGGTTGAGAGTCCAGAGTCCCTCCTAGAGTTGGTCCTTCTCGAGACCCTATAAGGAGGCACACTTCGCAAGAGGGTAGAGATCTCCAAGTTACCAGGCCAGTGTCTTCAGTGCAGACAGATGGGTCACCTCACCAGAGATTGCCCTCCCTCATGTGCCTCCCCCCCCTCCTCCACAGAGTAGGTAGAGTCAACAAGCCCAAGTTCAACGCCCTCTCAAGTAGGAGTAACAGGAGTCTTAGACCCCATGGGTTACCCCCTTAGAAGGGAACTAGACACAGGTCAAAAAGAAAAAGAAACCAAGCAAGTAGGCCCGCAAACGCCGTAGGCAGAGGGCCAATCATAGAGAAAGGGAGAGGGTTGACTGAGAGGCCTTGAAGAAGGAATAGCAGGAGCCACCTCCTCTAGTGGCAGGGGCCTCCACCCATCCATCCGATCCTCTAACTTTAGAGGTTCAAACTCTACACCCACCCTTGTAGCAATAGCAAGCCCCAAGAGCTCCAGATGTAGCGATGGCGGATGTTGCAGACGCTAACCTGATGAGGGTTGTGGAGGAGCCAATCTAGGACCTCGGCGAGCCTAATCAGTAGGAGGGGCTTGATATCTTCCTCTTCCCTCCTCCTCCCCCTCCCCCTCCCCCCCCCCCCTGCCCCTCCCCCTCCTCCTCTTCACTTCCCCCTAGTACGGCGATGCACAAACATTGACTACTCACCCTCTAAACCCCAAGCAAAATCACACAAGATAGTCTTTCTAGGACAGGCACCCACTCACAGGAGAGCCTCGTTCCTGACTCCCCCATCCTCATGAGCTGGACCATAGTGAGTTGGAATGTACATGAGCTCCACGACCATGTTCGTAGCCAATTGTAGTACTTGATACTCCAATAGGAGTTGCAGAGGGTAGTGGTAGGCAGGGATGTTTTTATCGAAGGTATGCTTAAATATTAATATAAAATCTTGGCGAAAGTTTTCAAGATAAAATTTTTAGTTTCACAATATTAGTAGAATGTAGTACTTGTTTATATATTTTCTTTTGAACTTTGAAAGAGAAAATGCAAATCCTAGTGAAAGTTAAAATTTTTTTGCATAAAAGTTTCAAATCATGGCAAATATTTCAAACATTTATTTTTATTAGGACATACAAACTTTTGATGCCAATATAAAAGTTTAGCTTCTTAATGAGAGTACCTTGAAAAAATCATCCATAGTGGAGCTTAGATGGCGATCTAGACAGATACTAGGTGAAGGGCTACTAGCTAGAAGATCTAATCTGATCTAAATTGATATGATACAATGGATTGGGGAGGCCGCCTCTTTATAACTATGAGGGTGGTAGTCAGATCAGCGTAGTTAGTGGAACCGACCAGTCAACCTAGTCGATGGAGCCGACTAGTCAACCTAGTTGGTGGAACCGACTAGTCGTCCATGGAACATTTAGGGAATATTTCCTATACCATCGCCTCAAGGGCTCTCGCCCTCGAACTCCCACCAGGAAGGCTAGCTGGCCCCCAAGCCCCAGCAAGAGTAAGGGGCTCCCACACAATCACCTTTCTACCATCAACGGTCTCATTGATAGACCTCATCTGACATGCAAATCAGGATCCATCCAGTGTCTCGGGCTCACACATGGCTTCTCCTCATATGGGGGCATTACAACTTGAGCACTTGGACCACTAGTGGTTACTAAAAGGGTGGGGCATTGAGCATATCTAACACCCCCCCTCAATGTCCACCCGTAGGTGAACTACCTTCTTAGCCCAATGCCAAGTCTCTGAATATGACCCTGAAGCTGATCCTTCTCGAGTGCCTTGGTGAAGATATCTGCTCCATTTTGCTCTATTGGATAGTAGACCAATTCCACTATCCCATCCTTGATCAAATCACGCACATAGTGATACTGAATCTCTATATGTTTTGTGCGCACGTGAAACACTAGATTTTTAGCAATGGATCTTTTGAAGTTCAATTTATGAAAAAATTTGTCTATCCATTGGTACCATGCTCTTGGGCCCTATTTCAGCTCATACAAAGCCTTCTTGAGCTTACATACCTTGTTCTCAAAATGGGGGGCCTCAAACCCTGGTGGCTGAGCCATGTGCACCTCCTCCTTGAGGTCACCATTCAAGAATGCTGATTTAACATCCATTTGATAAACTGGTTCACTTTTTATGAGCAGCCACTGATAGTACTGTGCGAATAGTGGTCATTCTGGTAGTCGAAGCGAAAGATTCTTGAAAATCAAATCCTTCAACCTGCGAAAATCCTTGTGCAACCAATCTAGCTTTGTACTTTTCCAACAAAGTCCCATTGGCCTTGTACTTTACCTTCCAAACCCACTTGGCGCCAATAAACTTTCTGTTAGGTGGTCGATCTACTAGCTCCCAAGTTTCATTCTTCATGATGCTGTCATATTCTACTTGCATAGCATTTTTCCAATCTTGGTCTGCAAGTGCTTCCTCCAAACTCGTAGGCTCCTTTACTTCTGGAATAATCTCAGCCATCAAGGCCATATTGACTATGTGAGCAGAAGCCCTCCTTTTCTCCTTGATTCTCTAAGACCACCTTGGCCCATCCGCATGCTGCTCAATAGACATAGGCATCTGGTTATCATGGTCGTAGAGTTACCTTACCCATCGCGGCAATGGCTTTTCCGGTGGTGTAACAACAGGTCGGTGACTTATACCTTCATCATCTGATATTTCCTCCTCCTTTATAGCTCTTGGGATAGGTCCATAGTGAATTACCTCTTCGCTTGATGATAAAGTGGAAGAGCTCTTCTCACCTCAACTGCATGTGGTTGCTCCCTGAACACCACATCGCGGCTCGCTATGATTGTCTTTGCCTCTCGGTCATACAACTTATAGGCTTTCTTCTCATCACAATAGCCTAAAAAGATACATTTGGTGCTTTTTGGTTGTAGCTTGTTTCTCTCTTTATCTGGTACATGCGCATGGCATTCACACCCAAACATTATGAAATGGGAGACAAATGGCTTCTTACCGTTGTAAGCCTCATGAGGTGTTTTAACTTTGAGTGCCTTTGTATAGCTGCGATTAAGGATGTAAACCGCAGTATTGACAACCTCAGCCCAAAAGTGGTTTGGCAGTCCAGCACCTTTCAACATACACCTCCCCATCTCCATGGTGGTCCACATTCGGCATTCAACAACCAAATTTTGCTAAGGCATATGTGGTGTCGTCATTTGTTGCTTGATCCCTTTGCTCTTGCAAAAATCTCTAAACTTTGTAGAAACAAACTCACCACCACCATCCGATTTGATTTTCTTCACTTTTCTCCCTGTTTCATTTTCAACAAGCTGTAGCCATTCTTTAATTTACCAAAAGCTTGAGCCTTTTCACGAAGAAAGTACACCCACCTCTTCCTACTATAGTTGTCGACAATCAATAAAAAATAGGAAGATCCCCCCAAGGCCTATGTAGGCATCTTATTGCACAAGTCAACATGCACCAACTCTAGAGGAGCATTTGCTCTATTCTTGCTTTGTTGTGGGAATGCCTTTCTCTATTGCTTGCCCATCATTGCTTGCCCATCATGTAAGCTTCACAAGGTTCTTTGATTTCTGCTACTGCAGGTAAGTGAGCAACCATACCTTGCTTCTGCATCTCCTTCAGCACTGCAAATCTGATGTGGCCAAATCTTTCGTGCCCCCACTCTAGCGGTGGCTGTAAGAGCACTTAGCTCATACAGGTTGTTCCTTCTTACTCCTGTGCTAACAAGATTGCCTGCACTATCCAGAATTTTTGCTCCTGTCTTGTTGAATCTCACCTCATGGTCAAGGTCAGTTATGGAAGCAACTGATAGCAAATTTCTCTTGATTTATGGAACATATAGCACATTAGATAGTTTCTTAACATCTCCATTTATAGAAACAAATGAAACCGTACCTACACCCTCAATAGGGCATTTTGTGTTATTACCAATCGTCACCGTGATGGGTTCCTGTAGAGGCTGCATGGAACAATATAGACCCTTCTTACAGGTCATGTGATGGGAGACACCACTATTGTCTTCTTTAGGGTACCATTCTTTTCATCTGTATTCTTGACCCGGCAATCTGCAATCACATGGCCCTTCTTCTTGCACTAGAAGCATTCTCCCTGAAACTTCTTCTTGCCGCCCTTCTTCTTTTTGTCACCACTAGTAGAGGACTCACCTTTGGTGAAGGAACCACCTTTGCCTTTTACAGTGGCAGAGAACGCAGCATCCCCATTACTGCCTTCATCTTGAGCTTTAAGCCTCAATTCCTCCTCCATAAATAAAGCATAGAACTCCTCAAATGACAATGGTTGGGGTCTCACCTGAGTGTTAAACGATGTTACCAATCCATCAAACCTTGGTGGACATATTCAGAGACACCGCCGAGCTAGCTCTTCGCTAGTCTTTTTTGTATCCCAACACTAGCCATCTGGTCACATAGATTTTTGATTTGGGTTATGAATGCCTCCGATGTCTCTCCTTCATTAAACTTCTCAGCTGCGAGCTGATTCTCTAGGTTCTGGATCCTTGTCTGATTCCACATCTCATACTGACTCTTCAATATGTTCCAAGCCACAATTGCCTTAGATGTATGCTGAATCAAGGTCAAAACACTATCACTGGTACTTGTAACTAGGGCACACAAAGCATCTATGTTCCTATGTTTCCAAGCTTGTACAAGGTCAGCATTAGGAGGCATCATACTCCTCGAATTTGCTAGGTCAGGGGTTCCTTGTGGTTCTGGGTCACCAATCCCCAGTACTCTGCGTAATTTTAAACTTCCAGAAAGTGTAGTTCGTACCATCTAGCTTACCTTCAGTGAAGGCTAGTGGGAGAATCCTCAACGCCTAGATTGTTGGTGTAGCTAGTGCAGCTGCAGCTACTGAACTTGAGCCGCTTCTTGTTGCCATCACTCCGTATGCTATTGAAGCCCTTGCCTCTCTTCTACTCTTCGATCCTTAGAGCCACATGGGCTCTGATACCATGTTAAATTACATGAAGCAATGGAACAGAAACTGAACGAAGAATAGAGAGTACACAGCAAACTAGAGAGGAACAAAATTTTCCTTCAATACTGATGTAGTATAGATGATGGCTCCGTCCACCCATGCGCTCCCATAGTGGAGCTTAGATGGCGATCTAGATAGATACTAGGTGAAGAGCTACTAGCTGGAAGATCTGATTTGATTTGAATTGATATGATACAATGGACTGGGGAGGTCACCTCTTTATAGCTATGAGGGTGGTAGTTGGATCAACGTAGTCGGTGGAACCGACCAGTCAACCTAGTCGATGGAGGCGACTAGTCAACCTAGTTGGTAGAACTGACTAGTCGTCCATAGAATATTCAAACAATATTCCCTATATCATCACCTCGAGGGCTCTTGCCCTTAAACCCCCACCAAGGGGGCCAGTCGGCCCCTAGGCCCCACCAAGAGTAAGGGGTTCCCACACAATCACCTTTCTACCATCAATATCTCATTGATAGACCTCATCTGACATGCAAGTCAGGATCCATCTAGTGTCCTGAGCTCACACATGGATTCTCCTCATATGGGGGCCTTAAACGTGAGCACCTTGGACCACTGGTGGTTACCAGGAGGGTGGGGCATTGAGCATATCTAACAATGACCTGCTGGAATAATTCTCAAAGGATGTGGAAGGAGAAGCCGTAGTTGATCCTTTCTAGGTAGAGCTACCAAAAATGCCCGAGCCCATGCACGAGGAGGCAGGGACATCAAAGCAGCATGAGCCCAAGCCAGAGACATCAAAGCAACATGAGCCTGAGTTAATGCATGAGGAGGCAATACAATTGCAACAAGCTGATCTCAAGCCCATGGAGGAGTCAAGTCATCAAGAGGATGTACAGCAGCAAACTGCTTTACCAACATGTGGCAGAAGCTAAGGAACTTTTTTTAAAGAAGGAGTCTCCACTGCACAAAAGTCAAGACAAAGATTCTAAGCAACAATAGAAAAATACATGATACTTGTACTCATTTTGTGTTAATACATCACATGTCAACTTCTTTGTTTTTGGATTGCAAGTAATACCTGGAGTCAATAGCTTTAAATTATCTAAATTGTTCAATTTACAATGTCCTTGCATTGGATTTCGCTTTCGCTCCTTTGTAGTATCAGCAAAAATAAATTTTTAGCAATATCAAAACTTTAGAAGTGATAGATGACTGTATTATACAAATATAAAGAGAATAGATTTAGGAGGAACACAAGGCGGAAACTAACTTACTTTACTATTGTTCAAAATGAATGAAAATTCTTTGCGGATATTGTTCTCAGTCTCCATAGTAATGTCATTGCGTAACTAAGAGAGAGTGCAGCATTGTCCTAGTGAGATGGATGTTAGAAGGATGTCATTCTCAATAACATTTATTTCAATCATTGGACGTGAAGAACTCTCATCTTGGTCCATTTCCACAAGTTTTGTCCCTATCATCCTACTGCATTTATAATAAAAAGAGCAAATTAATTTTTGTGAGACAATCATGTACTTAATGTTGATGGAGTTATGAGCGACCTCACAATACACATTGTTGGCCACCATTCTATCCCAACCATTATCCAAAAATTTTGGAATTGGAATTTCATCATATCTTTTACTCTGAAAGTCAACATTGACTTACAAACTTTAATTAGATAATCCCAAAAGAGTTCTAGAAAAACTGTAACTAGCATGAGAACGATGATTTTGGCTATCTTGGTGGCAATATTTGGTTTCAGGGAATGCTGCATTTTTGAAAATAGTTTGGCTCTATATGATTCTATGATGTTGCCATCAAGGACTAGCCAATCAACTATATTCCACGTCAGGAGATCTTGCTTTTTTAATAAACCGTGTGAGTGAGCATTGTCCATCAATTGATAAAAGTGATCATAAAAAAATATACCCGATTTAGCTAGCTTTGTTGATTTTCTTCCTTTTGACAAAATATGAAGAGGGGTGAGGAGAAGAGTGGAGATGATGATAGATGGCACAGCTAGAGAGCACACCACAAATGACTAACTATACACTAGATTTTTGAAAATGTAGAATATATACAAACCCATTTAGGGTTAGGGTTAGGGCATCTAACCCTTTCCTTTATAGCACTCTATATGTGTTAGTGCTATGCACATGTAATCACAGGAGTGTGGTCTCTCAACACCTTCTCTCAAGATCAACATCATGAAGTAGGCCTTCCCTAAAGATCATGATTCTAGGGAATCGAAGAAGTATTGAGCAATACATTCCATCACACCCCTTTAATGGGAATGTCCTTCCTCTGAGTCAAACCAAGAGCTTGTCGGTGTTTCTTGAAAAGCTCTTTACTAAGTGGTTTGGTAAAGATATCTGCAACATTCTCTTTGCTATCACAATGCTACAGTGTGATGTCACCAAGTAACGCTCTTTCTCTAATGAAGTGCTCTCTGACATCAATGTGCTTTGTCCTCGAGTGATATACTGGATTTGATACTGGATTCTTGGCCAATGCTTGAGCCGATTGGTTATCACAGTATATTAATGTTGTCAAGTTTAATTCATCAAAGTAATCTATTTCTAATAATAGTCTTTTGAGCCATACAACCTCACATGCACTTGTAGTGACTGCTCTATATTCTTCTTTAGTTGAAGACAAAGAAATAGTTGGCTGTTTGTTTGACAACCATGAGATAGCACCTTGACCATGGAAAAATGCATATTACAGTGTGGATCTCTTGCTCTCATGATCTCCGGCATAGTCACTATTACAGTATCCATGCAACTTTGGATGACTTCCTCTATATTCTATCCCAAACTGTCTTGTACCTCTGATGTATCTCAAGAATCTTTTAGCTGCATTCTAGTGAGACTGTTTTGGATTTGCCATAAACTGTGCAAGTGAACTTACAGCATAACAAATATCTAGCCATGTGATAGTCAGATATATAAGAGATCCAGTGAGCTACCTATAGTACTTGTCATTGACTGTAGGCTTTTCTGAGTCTTTTGTAAGTTTCAAACTTTGTTCCATGGGAGTGGCTGCAATTTTGCAATCTGCCATATGAAAGTTCTTTAGGAGACTCTCAACATATTTGAGCTCTCATGAAGGTGCTGTCTGAATCTCTTGAGAACTCAATACCAAGACAATAGTGCATAAGTCCAAGATCTTTCATGTCAAACTCTACAAATAAGTCTTGTTTTAGCTTCTTCTTTTTTCAAAGAAAGGAACCTTCTATTAATGCTTGAAAGATTTCATACAAGATAGCAGCCTCGAAGGTGCTGGAGTATGGAAAAAACCAGGAAAGCTGAAAGAAAGAAACTGGCCTATTCCAGAGAAACCCAACTCACTGCCTAGGGAATCTCTGGAGCTGGGGCTAACAGCCAAGTGGGGGGACTATATAGCCAGCGAATCCCTTACGGAGTGAAGATGTAGAAAACACCTATAGGCCAAGCCTTGTAGAAACGAGCACGCCTCTCAATAGTCTCCTTGGATCCTGGAGTCCCATGCTCCCAAGTGGACATTAGAGTGTAGATGATATCATGCTAGATGGCAACTAAGGTAGCCGAGGGTGGAACCGGGTGCTCTCCCATCACAAGACTATAATGAGCCACCCAAATGTTCCAAGCCATGATGCTGGCTACCACCTCCCAAACACTATCCTCCCTAGGAGGAGGAGCTAGGCTGTCAGGCCCAGCAGACCACCTCATGGAGTGCAATCCTCTGGATGCTCTAACCCTGTACCCGATAGGCTGGTGAGATCTCATCAATTTGAAACACGTTTCCTCCCTCTATCAACCAAGCCACCATCCCCCAGGTGTAGTCTCTCTGTGAAGACTCTGCATACGTGTCATGATCCTGAGGGCTCTCATCCATATCCTTGCTACACTATGACAGCTCCATAGGCAATGTGGAATAGTCTCCAAGATACCATCGGAGCAATAATGGCACTACCCCTCTACTCACATATGCTTCAACCATGGGCCGATGGGCAAGCCTCTGTGGGCTGTCAAACAACCAGAAGAAGTATGAGATCTTTCTTGGCTGCAAGCTGGACCACAATTGCATCCAAAACCTAGAGCGCACATCCCGAGGCACTCTCTGGGTCACCTAATGTCTTTCTTTGGAGGGGGTCCACCTCGACAAGTCCATCTGAAGCCTCCTGCCAATCCATGTGGTGTAGGAAAAGAAGGGCACCTCATCCATCATCTTAGCTTGGCCGTCCTTGGAGGGCCAGAACCACTCCCTCAGATCCCACTGGACCTCCCTCAGGGGTCTACCCTCCCACAACCAGAGTCGCCATCTAGAGGTGTCCTACTCTGAGATACTGAGAGGGTTAATGTGCCACTCTTTTCCCAAATGTCCCACCACTCTAATCATCTGCCAGTGAATCCCATCAAGGCTCCCATCCATCTCAGGGTCACTATCAATGAGTGGCTGAAGTAGGCCTCTAGGTCCTACACGAAAGAAGCTGGGGTGCATGCTGCAGTGCTGCATCAACATCCTCAAGGGAACACCAATACGGGAAAACTACCCCAACCATCTGGTGTCTCTCCAAACGTCAAGTCCTTCCCACCAGGACTTAGGAATGGCTAAGTCAATCTTGCCCACATCCGCTGCCCTGCCCCTCGCAAATTTGCTAGGGCATCAAGCCTCGCCTTTGTCTCCATAGGCAGTCTGCTCCAACAACCAAAAGACCCTGCAGTAGTCTAATCTCACTCTGGGACCGCACGGGTGGACGGAGCCATCATCTATACTACATCAGTATTGAAGGAAAATTTTGTTCCTCTCCAGTTTGCTGTGTACTCTCTATTCTTTGTTCAATTTATGTTCCGCTGCTATGTGTAATTTAACAGTCATCATAACCAACACCTTCTAGGATATCTTCTAGATTGCTAGCAACATGGACATTTTTGTTGGCCTCCTCAACCTCAGGGAT
The DNA here is from genome assembly GCF_047967505.1 of Dipteris shenzhenensis. Classification (NCBI taxonomy): domain Eukaryota; kingdom Viridiplantae; phylum Streptophyta; class Polypodiopsida; order Gleicheniales; family Dipteridaceae; genus Dipteris; species Dipteris shenzhenensis. Next base: position 6,068,133 of record NC_141605.1, read on the forward strand.
GAGCATTTTTTGAGCAAAATCTTCCGAGCGTCTGAGCAAAGAAAAAAGAAAATCTTTCAACTATGTAAAAATATGGCAAAATTGGATCAAAACAGAACATAGTTTCACTTAGAAATATGCAAAGTATTATTGGGTAATGCCTATTTTTGTACACAAATCCTTACATGAATCTTTGGGAATGGTAAGTAGCATAATGGGGTGGCTTTTGAAGAAAAATTTTGAGTGCCATGTACTCACATGGCAAACGAATTGAAGTCAATGAACAAAACGAGACTATTAAGAGGCTCTAAAGGGGCCTAGACTATTAGGATGATGGATCCTATAGTTAAAGTCCTTGTATGCATGGGAGTGTGTGCTCTAAGGGCTAGGCCACATGTGAGTTTCACATGTTGTGTAAGCTCTATATTGAGCTCGAGGAGAAATACCCTAGATGTGCCACTATCTAGGCTAAAGGATCCTAAGTGCTTTGAAAGGAACACTAAGTGGAGGGTCGCAAAGTGGACTCTAAAGGAGTTGAAATACTGGCCAAAGACCAGATTTTCAAAGGTATATGGGAAGACAGTTGATTGCACAATGCGAAGGATGAATGAGGGTGGTCTTCCCTCCTTGATTAATGACAAATTCGCTCGACGATGGCTAAACATAGGCAAGGGGTGGGGAGGAAATAGAAGCAAAGGGGGGAGCAAGCAGTTAGGAGGTAGGGCTGCGAGCAAATAGATGGCAAGGGAAGGAAAAGGGAAAGTGGCACACAGGAACAATGGAGGAGCAACACATGGCGTGAAGAAGCAAGGAGGGCAATAGAAGAGGATGAGTAGAAGACATGCCCCTCATATTGTGCCACATCTCCTTTGTGCTTATTCAACTTAAGCTCATTCTGCTCCCCCCCCCCCTTCTGCACCAATAAAAAAATAAAACTATTGTTGATGTCAAACTAGAATTTGTTTGATTAGGCACACGTCTTAAATTCAAAAGTTCCATTGAAACATAAGATACATTGTCAATGCTTTGGAGGTTCAAGTAAAGAATGTGTACAAAATTTAATTCATGACATTGGATTGCCCACATGGCATACAAAAATGAGACATTTGGAAAAGACGCAAAGAGATAGCCCTCAAGCTGCATAAGAAAGAGGCCTTCTAAGCGAAGGTCTAGCTAAAATTAAATATGCATCAAGTCTTTTTGACATGTGAGCATTGTGTGCATGCATGCGCATTGGTTTCTTCTTCTTCTTTTTGTTTTGGGTGGAGGGGAGAGAGAGAGAGAGAGAGAGAGAGAGAGAGAGAGAGAGAGGTTGGATTTAGGTTTTTTGAATTTGGTTAAGTTCTATATACCCACTTGTCTCAACAGCCAAGCAAGCATCTTTTTATTAGCAGCAAACATCTATTTGAAAATGAAATGCTCACAAAATTCAATAACAATTTGAAATTAATGAGTTCGGTGTCCCCATACTAGGACCCACGTCCCCTGTAGAGATTTCTGGTCCTTACATGTGTAAATTAAAATATGGCTTGTTTGAAGGTAGAAACTTTTAGACCTCATATGAAGTTGGTCATCCCGATATGACCGCATGTCCCCTATGAAGATTCTTGGTCCATTATTTTGTATATTATAATATGGCTTGTTTGTAGTCGAAAACTTTGAACTCATGACTTGGTTACTTCCAAAATTAAAATTATGCAATAGTACAAGTAACTCTGTTGTAATATGTATGTATATGATAATGTGTTGAAGCTCCCTTTCCACTCTCTTGTTCCTATTCCTCTAGCATTCAGACTCAATGTTCAAAGGCCCTTGTTATAGCTATGATTTCATTAGCCACTCCAAGGCTTTTATTAGTTCTTGCTCGAGCCAGGAATTCATGATTGCTAATCATCCTCCCTGATGCTTGCATTAAGCTTTAGGATTATAGCTACCTATATCCCCACGTGATATGATCAATCTGATTAGTAAAAGGTTATATTGATTCAAACCATAGTCTTTTATTTCCATTATTACCTCTTGTCAATTCCCTCGAGCTCCTAGAGGGACTTTTTAAAATAGCAAAGGGAGTTGTTCTCACCTACCAAAAATAGAAGTAATAAAATATTATCTAGCCCCTAATGACATGCAGAACAAAATACTTCTCATGGGACTCTGGGAGATGAATTTAATCCATACCTATAGCCCAATGAACAATTTAGAAATCGGTAGGATTCCAAAATATTTTATATAGATATACCTTTGTAAGACTAGAATAATTCCAATCATACAAATTTAGATTTTTTGTTGTTCTAAAGATCAAAAGTCTACACAGAAAAGAAAAGAGAAAATGAAAGAGAAGAACAAAGAGGTAAACAAAAACTTTTATGCAAAACAAAAGGAAGACATACTTAGCAACCAAAGCAACACTTATGTCATCATCAGTGCCCAAGCATAAGCAGCTATACTGGGTTTCTAAAGACTCGCACGGAATCTCTTGAGCAAACCCAATGCTTACTAAAATACGTCAAATGAACAAAAGAGAAAGAAAACAAGAAATAAAGAAGAAAGGAAGCAGGTGACTAAGCAAAAAAAAACAAGCAAGTCAAGAAACAAAATCTTTCAAAACTTTAGAAAATCTCTCTCTCTCTCTCTCTCTCTCTCTCTCTCTCTCTCTCTCTCTCTCTCTCTCTCTCTCTCTCTCTCTCTCTCTCTCTCTCTCTCTCTCTCTCTCTTTTTCACTCTCACTCTCACTCTCACTCTTATTTAAAACCAAAAAACTAAATGGCCCTTTACACTTATGTATCGTTTCTTACAAGGAGGCAAAAATACATTAGAAAGCACAAGCATACTCAAACAAACTCTCTATTGAAACTAAAAGAAAAATGGGCTATTCATCTCTCCGCTTTTTGTTTTCAGCTTATGTTCAATCATTCTCAACATACCTAAGGCCGATACACCACATATAAAAGACTCCATATCTAAGATTGTGCGTACTTTTTTCATTATTTTCCTTGGATTATACCTCTTATGTAATAGTAAAGTGATCAAATTACTACATTAAGTGATAAAAGACTCCTTAGTTGTACAAAGGCAGAAAAATCTATGGAATTGGGAAGAAATGACTCCATATTTTCCCAAATCAGAAATGTTTGAGTCAATGTGAGGCATTTTTATAATGTGTAAACCACTATATTCAGGTTGTTCACGTTTATCGCATATATCAACCTCTAATCCTATGGTAGATTGAGAAAGTCTAAGATCTAAGAAAACACAAGAATCCCCTCTTGAAGTGTAGTTCAATTCACAAGAGTCACAAGGATAGATTCCTTCTCCAAAAGCACTAGCATCTTTGTACATAAAGTCTTGAAAGTTAGGAACATCTGGTACAAATAAATCATCTATAAAATGCCTAACTTGGCTAAGCTTATGTAAAATGATAGGGCGAGTATTAATAGAAATAAGACGTTGCATAAACTCAAATTCATAAGTGAAAAGATAAAAGTTTGCTAAAAAGACGACACAATTAGTGCCCATGGGATTCTTATAATTTGTTGAAACAAAGAATCACCTATTGTGATGTAAAGATTATCTAAAAGAATATCTATCCAAGAGCAAACATCTTCCACACTTACTACCTTTGTGTATCTTTTCTTTTTAGAACCTATGTCATGATCTGTATTTTTTAGCCACAAAAAGTCAAAGCATAAGGTTGTTTTCTCAACTTTTAGCACTTTGCATCTATCTTTGTCAAATCTCAGCTTGAAAACTTCAGCCACTAGCTTTTTTATTCTAAACTTCAGGTCTTCCAGGTCGATCTTTGTGTAAAGCGTGGTAAAATCATAGGTTTGAAGGAGAATAGGAGACTCTTTTTCTTGAATGCTTTGAGAGGAATTAAAAAATTTTACAATAGGAATCACGCCTACATAATCATTTAAAATCCAACTTGAGTGTGAGGGGACATCTTCCTCTTTTAATAAGTCCCTCCAAATTTCATGGACACTAGGCAACATGGCTTTGAAGCAGTAGCTTATCCATTTAGAGACATCCGTCAAAGTAGTCTCACAAGCAGCTGCAATAAGTCTTGGCTTTTTTGGAGTTTTGTGAAACTTCCAAGCAGCACAAAGAAAGGGTATACTTGGATTGCAAACAAACCCAGAAGACTTGCAAAAACTCTAATGTTTTCAAATCCTTTTGAGAAACTAAGGCAGGGGCGTAAGTTTTGGCAGACGAGTTCACTTCCACAAAAAGTCAAAGCATAAGGTTGTTTTCTCAACTTTTAGCACTTTGCATCTACCTTTGTCAAATCTCAGCTTGAAAACTTTAGCCACTAGCTTTTTTATTCTAAACTTCAGGTCTTCCAGCTCGATCTTTGTGTAAAGTGTGGTAAAATCATAGGTTTGAAGGAGAATAGGAGACTCCTTTTCCTGAATGCTTTGAGAAGAATTAAAAAATTTTACAACAGGAATCACTCCTACAGAATCATTTAAAATTCAGCTTGAGTGCGAGGGGACATCTTTCTCTTTAAATAAGTCCCTCCAAATTTCATGGACACTAGGCAACATGGCTTTGAAGCAGTAGCTTAGCCATTTAGAGACATCCGTCAAAGTAGTCTCACAAGCAGCTGCAATAAATCTTGGCTTTTTTGGAGTTTTGTGAAACTTCCAAGTAGCACAAAGAAAGGGTATACTTGGATTGCAAACAAACCCAGAAGACTTGCAAAAACTCTGATGTTTTGAGATCAAATTCTTTTGAGAAACTAAGGCAGGGGCATAAGTTTTGGCAGACGAGTTCACTTTCACAAAAAGTCCAAGCATAAGGTTGTTTTCTCAACTTTTAGCACTTTGCATCTATCTTTGTCAAATCTCAGCTTGAAAACTTCAGCCACTAGCTTTTTTATTCTAAACTTCAAGTCTTCCAGCTCGATCTTTGTGTCAAGTGTGGTAAATGTAAGAAAATAGTACGCAGCGGAAGATAACAACAAAACGCAAGTACACGATGGAAAGCTGGAGAGAATACAAAAATTCTGATATACCAAACTGCTGATACAACTGATGGTTGGCTGTCCACCCGTGCGCTCTACAGACTGAGCTTCGATGGTGATCTAGACAGATGCTGGATGGAGGACTATGAGCGTGAAGAACTGGTGATCTGATGATAGGGGGTGGCCACTTATATAGTGTAAGTGGTTGACGGTCGGCCCTGTAATAGGCAGTCGGCCTAATAGACAGTCGGCCTGGAAGACCAGCCGACCCTTCAGAAAACATGCCGGCGGGCAGATGAAGAATCGCGCATAGGTCATACCGTCACCGGGGGGCTTTGCCCCCAGACCCCCACCGGGGGCCTGCGCCCCCCGGACCCCCTGCTATCGGGGGGGCTATCGCCCCCCCGAACCCCCCCTTTTTGCAGACGGGTATCTACTCTTGGCTCCTAAGCCGTCTCATAACCATCTGGTCTACTCTAAGACCCCTTCCAGTGTCTAAACTGGGGATCCCTCCCAATATCCGATACCCATCATGGCTTCTCCTCATATGGGGGCCTTACAACATTGGGTACACAGAATATTGGTGGGTTACATGAGAGGTGGACATTTGAGCTAACTCTAACACCCCCCCTCAATGTCCGAAGATGAACTACGTGTTCGGACCAATGCCGAGTCGATGTAGATGCCGCAACAATAAATCACTCCCAAGAGCCTTCGTGAAGATGTCTGCGCAATTGTCCTCTGTGGGACAATACTCCAGCTCTATGACTCCATCCTCGATGAGCTCTCGTACGTAGTGATACTGGATCTCTATGTGCTTTGTACGAGCATGGAACACAGGATTCTTTGCAATGGCCATGCAACTCTGATTGTCGCATTTTAGAACCGTCGCATCTTCGATTGGAACTCCTATGTCTTGCAGGATCCTCCTTAGCCAAACTGCTTCACAAGCAGCAATGCATGCTGCCTTGTACTCAGCTTCTTCCGTCGAAGATAGTGCCACTGTTGGTTGCTTCTTGCTAATCCAAGAGAACACTCCTGAACCAAGTGAGAAACAATATCCAGAAACTGACTTTCTAGAATCACAATCTCCCGCCCAATCTGAGTCACAGTAACCCGCCAAGGTCTTCCCTGCTCTGTAGGTAATGCCATACTCTAGTGTGCCTTTCACGTACTTTAGCACACGCATCCCTGCTTTCCAATGGTTCTCTCGAGGTTGATTTGAGAACCTACTAAGTACACCAACTGCAAAGCTGATATCAGGTCTAGTGTTGCACAGAAAAATGAGACTCCCCACAAGTTTCCTAATCTCCTTGATGTCGACAAGTGGTGATGCATCCTCCACTGAGAGCTTACCATTCACCTCCATGGGAGAGACCACGTCCTTACACTCGGTCATATCGAATGCCTTCAAGATCTCGCGAGCATATCTCTGCTGAGAGATGAAAATCCTGCCAGGTTTTTGCCAAACCTCAATGCCGAGGCAAAAGTGCATGAGCCCCAAATCTGTCATCTCAAACTCGGAACTCAACGACTCCCTCAACTGTTGCAGCATCTTCTCATGATCTCTTGTGATGATCAAGTCATCCACGTAAAGGACTATTACCACATACTTGCCATCCTGCTTACAAACATACAGGTTAGCATCAGAAGCACTTTTTGAGAAACCAATAGATATGAGAAAGCTATCAATCCGTTGGTACCATGCCCTTGGGGCCTGTTTCAGCCCGTACAATGCCTTCTTTAGTCTGCAAACCTTGTTCTCTGAATTGGGCACCTCAAATCCTGGTGGCTGGAACACATATACCTCCTCCTTGAGATGTCCATTCAAGAACGCAGATTTCACATCCATTTGAAACACCGGCCACTGCTTATGAGCAGCCAAGGCAAGTACCACCCGAATAGTTGTCATCCTTGCTGTAGGAGCAAAGGAATCCTCAAAATCAAAGCCTTCAACTTGAGAGTATCCTTGTGCAACAAGCCTAGCCTTGTACTTTTCCAAAGATCCATCAGATTTGTACTTGGCCTTCCATACCCATTTGGTACCAATGATCTTCCTTTTTACTGGACGATCAACCAAGTCCCAAGTCTAATTCTTCATGATGCTGTCATACTCCTCTTGCATGGCAGCTTTCCAATTTGGATCGTCCATTGCCTCATCCAAATTCGTAGGCTCTTGAACTTTCATAATCTCAGCCATCAAGGCCATATTGACTATGTGTTCAGAAGCCCTTTTCTGCTCCTCTATCCTCTTTGATCGTCGAAGTCCATCTGCAGATGACTCCGCCAAGTCTGGAACCGGATTCTTCTCATCAAAGAGCTGCCTTGCCCACTTTGGAAGTGGCTTACCTTGTGGAGCCAAGGCATGTTGTGGTGTTGGTGGAGTCTGTTCCTCGAAGTACTCCTCCTCATTCTGCAACTCTGCTTTAGATACGGGCACAAGGTGAGTTACTTTTACGGCTGATGATAAAGTGGAAGGGCATACCTCCTCCTCCACTGTATGTGGCTGCTCCCAAAACACCACATCACGACTGACCACGATCTTCTTTGCCTCTGGATCATATAGCCGGTACGCCTTTGACTCCTGGCTATAGCCCATGAAGATACACTTTCTGCTCTTTGGATCTAATTTCTTTCTGGTGCTATCTGGAACATGAACAAAGCACTCACATCCAAATGTTCTGAAATGAGAAGCGGAAGGCTTTTTACCTGAGTAAGCCTCCAAAGGTGTTTTGCCCATCAAGGCCTTTGTGAAGCTTCGATTGAGGATGTAGACTGCTGTATTGACTGCCTCAGCCCAAAAATGTGCAGTCGTGAGTTGGCGCTTAATGCCATTCTCGTGCAAGTATGTGTCGAACTCTTTTGACAGGAACTCTCCTCCTCGATCCGTGCGAAGCTTCTTTACCTTCAGCTCGCTTTCGTTTTCCACCATCTTTTGCCACTGTTTGAATTTTCCAAGAGCTTCAGCCTTATCTCGTAGAAAATACACCCACATGTATCTACTGTAGTCGTCGACGATAAGCATATAGTAGTTACATCCCCCCAAAGCTTGAGTCGGAGCTTTCCCACTGAGATCAGCATGAACCAATTGTAGAGGAGCCTTTGCCCGATAGCCGCTCTCATGTGGAAAAGCCTTCCTTTGTTGCTTGCCCATCATACAAGCTTCACAAGGTTCCTGCACCTTTGAGAGTGCAGGCAAGTGTGCAACCATCCCTGTTTTCTGCATTTCCAAAAGAATAGGATAACTAAGATGACCAAATCTTTCATGCCATACCTTACTGATGCCCACTCCTGAAGAGACTGTTAGTGCCGTCAGCTCGTAGAGATTGTTCTTCCTTACTGCCTTGCCGACCACCTTGCCCGCTGCATTAAGGATTTCTGCTCCGGTCCTCTTGAAACGCACCTCCAAGTTGCGATCAGTTATCGCAGCAACCGAAAGCAAGTTCTTCTTTAGCTGAGGAACTAGTAATACATCAGAAAGCTCTTTAGTTTCACCCTCTTGAATGGAAAGAGAGATAGTACCTGTACCTTCCACAGGGCATTTTGCATTATTACCGACCGTCACGTTCATGGGCTCTTGTAGAGGCTTGAAAGAGCTATACCAGTCCTTCTTTCTGGTCATGTGACGGGACGCTCCACTATCAAGGAGCCACGAATCATTCGTTGTTGAAACTTCTGTTGAGGAGCATAATTCTTCAATTGCAACCCATAGCTCCAACTCAGTTTCAACTGTGTTGGCAGATTCCTTGCCTTTCGAAGAAGACTGTGTAGTGCCATTCTTTTCGTCCTGCTGCTTCTTTCTGCAATCCTTGATCATGTGACCGCTTTTGTTGCAGTAGTGGCACTTACCTGAAAACTTCTTCTTCTTACCATTCTTCTTCTCTCCACCCTTCCCTTTGGATGTGGTTGAGAATGCTGCATCACTTCCGCCATCGCGGGTCTTCATTCGCATCTCCTCCTCTAGAAGCATCGCGCTGAACTCTTCAAAAGTGAGGGGTGGATTTCTTACCTGCGTGTTGAGTGTCGTGACCAATGCATCGTACTTTTGTGGAAGGATCCGAATGCACCTTCTGGCCAACTCTTCGCTAGTCTTTGTAATCCCAACCGCCGCCATCTGATCACGTAGATTCTTGATCCGTGTGATGAATGTCTCAGCTGATTCTCCATCAGAGCACCTCTCTGCAGCAAGCATATTCTCCAGATTTTGAATTCTGGTCTGATTCCGCGTTTCATACTGACCTTTCAGTATGTTCCAAGCCTCACTTGCCTTGTCTGTATGCTGAATCAGAGTCAAAACAGAATCACTTGAACTGGTAACAAGAGCGCAGAGTGCATCTGCGTTCCTTCGTTTCCATGCCCGAAGAAGATCTGCATTCGGTGGCGTTATGACGTTGGGGTTGTTTGGATTCGGTGATCCAACCGGTTCTGGATCCAATCTTAGAACAGTATCCAGAAGCTCATATGAATCCAAGATCGCGCTGATCTTGAATTTCCACAAAGTATAATTCGTCCCATCAAGCTTGCCTTCATTGAAGGCAGGTGGACGAATTCGCAATGGGGTTGGTGCAGCCATCACTCCTAGTAGCCTTTGCTAACAAAGCTCGTTGAACTTGCAATAAAGTCGTTACTCAGATAGCCTGAGCTCTGATACCATGTAAGAAAATAGTACGCAGCGGAAGATAACAACAAAACGCAAGTACACGATGGAAAGCTGGAGAGAATACAAAAATTCTGATATACCAAACTGCTGATACAACTGATGGTTGGCTGTCCACCCGTGCGCTCTACAGACTGAGCTTCGATGGTGATCTAGACAGATGCTGGACGAAGGACTATGAGCGTGAAGAACTGGTGATCTGATGATAGGGGGTGGCCACTTATATAGTGTAAGTGGTTGACGGTCGGCCCTGTAATAGGCAGTCGGCCTAATAGACAGTCGGCCTGGAAGACCAGCCGACCCTTCAGAAAACATGCCGGCGGGCAGATGAAGGATCGCGCAGCCGACCCTTCAGAAAACATGCCCCCGGACCTTGCCGCTGGGGGCTTTGCCCCCAGACCCCCACCGAGGGCCTGCGCCCCCCGGACCCCCTGCTATCGGGGGGGCTATCGCCCCCCCGAACCCCCCCTTTTTGCAGACAGGTATCTACTCTTGGCTCCTAAGCCGTCTCATAACCATCTGGTCTACTCTAAGACCCCTTCCAGTGTCTAAACTGGGGATCCCTCCCAATATCCGATACCCATCATGGCTTCTCCTCATATGGGGGCCTTACAACATTGGGTACACAGAATATTGGTGGGTTACATGAGAGGTGGACATTTGAGCTAACTCTAACAGTAAAATCATAGGTTTGAAGGAGAATAGGAGACTCTTTTTCCTGAATGCTGAGAGGAATTAAAAAATTTTGCAACAGGATTCACTCCTACAGAATCATTTAAAATCCAGCTTGAGTGCGAGGGGACATCTTCCTCTTTTAATAAGTCCCTCCAAATTTCATGGACACTAGGCAACATGGCTTTGAAGCAGTAGCTTAGCCATTTAGAGACATCCATCAAAGTAGTCTCACAAGCAGCTGCAATAAATCTTGGCCTTTTCGGAGTTTTGTGAAACTTCCAAGCAGCACAAAGAAAGGGTATACTTGGATTGCAAACAAACCCAGAAGACTTGCAAAAACTATGATGTTTTGAGATCAAATCCTTTTGAGAAACTAAGCCAGGGGCAAAAGTTTTGGCAGACGAGTTCACTTGTCTCAAAAGACATTCTAAGTAAAACTTTTTGCAAATAAAAACAAAGTTATTGGAACATTTGTCCATATAAGAAATGACAATTCCTATGGAATTTTCGAAGAAGCTTCTTTAGAAAGATGGTTATTTTGCTTTGAGCAATTAACCGAAGGGACTTCTTCTAGTTTCAAAGCAACTTTCTTCAAAATCTTTTCTTTCCATTCTAATAAGATACTTTAAACTCCTAAACATTCTTCTAATTGCAAAACAAACTTTAAGATTCCCTTATCGATAGCTTTTAAAAGGCAAGACTCTTTAAAAGAGTATAATCGAAATTTCGTGCCTTTCATAAAAAGGTTTCTTAAGTTACTAGAAAGAAAAATTGAGGTATCAGTTGTGACTACATGTCCTAAATCAACATCAATAAAGCTTTGGAATCTCTTACTTTTACAACACAGTATAATCGAAATTTCGTGCCTTTCATGAAAAGGTCTCTTAAGTTACTAGTAGCCAAATTGAGGTATCAGTTGTGACTACATGTCCTAAATCAGCATCAATAAAGCTTTGGAATCTCTTACTTTTACAATAACAAGGTTCTCTACGGATAGAAGATTTTGAATGCTCTGAAAGCCTTCTACCTATCTCTCCATAGTTGAAAGCCTTTTGTCCTAGAGTTTTTACATACTTTCAAGCTATTACTGGATGCTTCCAAATTCTTCTCACAAAATGAGGGAGAGAATCCATTACTTCAGGAGACTTCAAAATTGAGTTTAAGCCTATGTTGTAAAGTGAGGGAGAAGTAAAAATACAAATCAAGAGTTCCTTATTTAGATAGACTTCTTTACTTTGAAAGGAAGCTTTTACTTTTAAGAGCTTATTTAGATTCAAATCCTCAAAAGAGAAGTTTCCAAGGTATATTGAAGTTTAAAAAGAACTTTGACATTATATTTTTCAAAAACTTACATTAAACATTAGAGTAGTCTTCTTTTATAGTCTCGAGAAGCAAAACCTCTTGGATACGAGGTTATCCTAGCTCTCTTGCAATCTCACATGTTGTTAGTTGCCTCCCTCACTTCCTCTTCCTCCACTAATGAGGAATGTCAAAGGGTTTGATATGAGTTCTCCACATCAAAGGGTTCTTTTTAAAAGTTCTTTTATTTTTACGAAGAGTTGATTTTCCTTCCAAATTAAAACCTCTTGGAAAGAAAGTGTGTAAAGTTCTCATCCAAAACAATTCACGAGGACGAGCAGCCTTGTAAAATTCCTTGGCACTATTAAAATGGCCCTCTATATGCTCATTGGAAAAGCAACAAAAAGATTCGAAACCAAACTTTGCCATTGCCGCATATAAGGGTTTTGAATTCTCAATTAAAGAATTCTTCCAATGAACTTTTCTAGCTTCCCTAACATGTTCTTGAAAACGAATAAAATCTTTCCTATAGGTTTGTCCTACATAAAGCATATTACTACTATGTATGTTATAAACATAAATTACTTGTGTGGCATGAATAGGACTAAGAGAAACAAAAGTCTTAAAGGTGCTTGTTTCTAAGACGTCTTAGTTTATTAAGAATTCTTATGTTATTAGTATCATGAGTGCTAACTAATAAAGCCTGAAAGTTAGCCCAACTAATGTTACCTTCCCCAAAATCATGAAGATTATTCATGTTTGAAAGCTAAAAAGTCAAACCTTTCTCTATATATGTTTCTTCTTTCTTTTTTGTTTTGATTTACCGAGCTAGACCCAACTAAATCACCTACCAAAGAGACAAGACCATCACTAGTGTTTCCAATGTTATTCAATGAGGTCAAACGATCCAGCATTGGGGAACTTGCTTGCACTCTCCCTACCCATCCCAAGGCAGTTTCTCCCTTTCTATATCCCCTAACTCTAGCAAGAGTGAGACTAGTATTTAGGGAGGGGCTTGCTTGCACAGTCGTTACTCGTCCCAAGGTAACTCCTCCCTTACTACTACAAGGGAATGTCACATGAGCCACATGACATCCCAAGAGATCACCCTGTTGGTTTCCAAAAGGTAAATTCATCATAGCATGTATCGCTAAGCCAATATACCCCCAAACTCGCAATCACAGTTAGGGTTAGCCAAGGCCCCAAGGCCACTGTAAGAGCTTAATCAACCTAGAAGCACCAAAGAAAGAGAGAGAAAAGAAAAGTTACCAATAATTTAAAAAATAAAAATAAATAAATAAAATAAAATAAAAACTAAAGCGATCTTACAGTGAAATAAACCAAGGAGAGCAACTAAAACAAAATGCAAAAGCACACTTTTAAAGAAATAAAAATAAAAAATAAAATTAACAAAATGAGAATTACAAATAATAAATAAAAATAAATTATTAAACAAAAAGAACAAAATTAAAATAATAATAAGAATAAATGAGAAGAAGTTTGGCTGTTGAGGCTTTTGCACCCGCGTAAGATCAAACGATGTAGTTGACCAACTAGTTGACAAACTGATCACCACTTTGACAAAAATTCAAAGAATTTGCATGTCCGCTAAGGTGATAGAAAAATATACCTTTGTAAGACTAGAATAGTCCAATCATACAAATTTAGATTTTTCGTTGTTCTAAAGATCAAAAATCTACACTGAACAGAAAAGAGAAAATGAAAGAAGAAAAAAGAGGTGAACAAAACCTTTTATGAAAAACAAAAGGAAGACTTACTTAGCAAGCAAAGCAACACTTATGTCGTCATCAATGCCCAAGCATAAGCAATTCTAAAGACTTGCAGAGTCTCTTGGGCAAACCCAGTGCTTACTAAAATACGTCAAATAAACAAAAGAGAAAGAAAACAAGAAATAAAGAAGAAAGGAAGCATGACTAAGCAAAAATAAACACGCAAGTCAAGAAACAAGATCTTCCAAAAATTTGGAAAATCGCTCTCTCTCACTCACTCTCACTCTTATTTAAAACCAAAAAACTAAATGGCCCTTTACACTTATGTATCGTTTCCTACAAAGAGGCAAAAATACATTTCTAACTTAGAAAGCACAAGCATACTCAAACAAACTCTCTTTTAAAACTAAAATATTTGACTAATTAAATAAAACCTGCGGACTCTCTCAGAAGGTTACGGTTGAATTGAGACAACAGAATGCCATCTTGGACAATGACTATGAAAAGCGTTGTGTACTCAATGTTACAGTTGAACCAGGCATGGTGTCGCTAACTCATGCTGTGCTCCTTATACACTCAACAGGATCTTCTTCAGAAGAAATCCCTTCATATTACGTCTACCAGGCATACTGTAGGTTGATGACAGCAGCTACCAAAAGCAGGTGCAATAAGATGCTCAATAATTGCAACAAACCAGGCTACTGAAGCCCAATCTTGACAAGCCCACCATTAGAATGAATTCGATGCATAAGGCCATTCTTCACTGCTGTAAGCTCCTCAGATATCAAAACCCCTGCCAGCTTCAAACGCTAAAAGAGGAATGGCTCCAGTAATGGAAAATTCCCAGGAGGTCCTCTCTCCAGAAAACATCACATGGCTCCGAACTGTACCAAATGAGGCTATGCTTTTGCATATAACATCAATGATACACTTATTTCAACGGAAAAGTGGCAGGATGCCCATTTGGTGTAAAACACCTTGTCCAGTACTAACCTCTAGCAGCAGGAGGGCAAGAACAGCCAACATTGCTGCTCTCCCATTCCATGTCTCTGCGCTTTTGGTCCAGCCCCACTCCCAAACAGAAACAAGTGGAGGGAGCTCTCGCCGCTGTGCATCATACGTGGCAAGCAACTCCTCCACACTACCCAGTGGTATTAATGACTGCGTAACAAGAAAAAGTAGTCAAAACATCTTCCTACTAAGTACCAGCAGGTTCTAGGCAACATCCAGCAATATATTAGTGGCAATCAACTAGGCTTTCAGCATATTTGATTTACATTCAAGTAATATCTCCCTCGTGTCAAACTGTAACCATACTTATCACAACCTTGCTCCATCTTCGATGTTTTAATGAGTGCATGCATTTGCCTCAAAGACATTCCATTCTCTCCCCATAAGACCAAAAAAATGCCACTTTTGGGAGGTAAACCATACCTGGCGTGCTTCGATATTGGACACAGCCATTGCTCCCACATAAGGAAGAGCCTCGATTACTGCATCTGCAAGGTCTGTTATAAAAGTCTGTTCACAGCCTAACGCAGGCACACGGCCCCAATTTTTGATTCCAGACTGCAGTGCAAGCTCGCGGTACTCAACATCAATTTCCTCTAATGTCTCTATGTGTTCACTGACAAAGCTACAGACAAAAACACAGAGAAAATGATTGCCAATTGTCTAACTCCACCCAGTCCATACCCAAGCATGAAAATTGGCAATGCAATAAATGACAACCAAACTACTCACCTTATAGGAACAGCAAGAAGACTTTTCACCCCTCTTTGACCCAACTCTTGGATTGTGTCATCCGTGTATGGCTTTAACCACTCTACAGGTCCAACTCTACTCTGTCTCAAGCAAACGATAAGCCAAATAAGCATAGGCCCAAAGGCCCAACTTTGCAGTCACCCACATGAGTTGACATTGCCCTGATTCTAATTGAATCCATCTTCAAAAATTTCCTACCTGATAGGCTAGAGTGTGCTGATTCAATATCCCTCGCATCCTTAGTTCAGCCATAATGAGTCTTACACAGTGTTCCATCTCATCTTTGTAAGGATCACCAGCCTCCTCCACATAGGTACGAGGTACACCATGTGCACTGAAAAAAATCATAACCTGAAAGGTAGTGCATGCAAATATGAAGCGTAGGCAACAACTACATCAATAAAGAAACATGCAAATATTTATAAACTGAAGCTTGATGCACTCCTGTGACAATGTAGCTAAGCTAGCCTAGAGCATGCTAGTTTAATCTTATTTCCACAATTTATGTAATCAGAAATGACAGTAGACAATAGTAGATGTGTAGAACAGCATGAAAACAATGGAATTCATGTGCTAAATCATCAGTACCTGGCATCTTAGGTAGAAACCATGGCTTGTGAGGGGCTGCACAAGCTACGACTAGGAAGGTCATTCCTAGGCCAGGAGTCAAATCCTAGTTAAGTTCAGCTCAGTTTCAGCCACGAGCATGGATGCTCAGCTTGAGTTGAATGTTTATTTTCATTGCCAATCATGAATGAATGCATGGACAACATGAATTATGGATAGCCATCCTAGGATGCCACGTGGCAACATTTGGCTTCCCTACTAAAGTACTACTCAATTACAAAGCCATTTAAAACCCTACTAAGCCAAAAATGACTAAGAAAAATTCACCTTTTTACAGTCCTCCCTGCCGAAAAGGAAATTTGCCCTCAAATTGTGTAACAAAGGAATACAATCAAAGTATGGAGAGTAAACTCATATCTGGTCACAGCTTATGTGAAGTAGTGAGTGAACATTGCTACAGCTGTCTAAAGTCCTCCAATAATGCCTGTTGATCTGCAGTCAGGATAGTGATGGAGCAGTAGGGAGAATAGACCAAGTCTCAACAACTCCAAATAACTAGAAATGATCAAATCTGGTTCCAAATATCAGCTGAGCAAGTTGGGGTACTAATCCACGGCTGCCATGAGGATTCATCAACTGGTAATCCCCTCCATTCGATGCAGTACTCAATGTATGACTTATTTCTGAGGATGTGATCCCTAAATCCAATGACCCTCTCAAGTATATATTGAATATGTCCCTCCTCATCCATGGGAGGCAGCTCTTTCATAACTTGGTCTGTCGGGCCCAAATACTTCTTCAAAAGAGATACATGGAACACATCATCGATCCGGTTAGAAGAGGGTAGCTCCACCGTATAGGCAATCTCACCAATTCTCTGCAACACCTTGTAGGGACCATAGTATCTGTGGGCCAGCTTCGCGTTAGCGTTCCCTTTCAATGATGCATATCAGACCGTGAAGCATGAGGAAGACATAATCTTATTCTTCAAAAACAAGCTCCCTCCTATGATAATCCTGTTAGAATCTCACTGTGCCCACCTGTGAGCCCCCGATTTGAGGGGACAAGGGGCAGTCAGAGGTAGGAGGGCTGGGGAGAGACCCAGGCCGGCATCAGAGGGAGGAGCGCATGGCAAAGATAGGCGACCAGCACACGGGCTGGTCGCAGCCTGCAACAGCAGGTATGAGGGGGCTCTAGGCCTCACATGGAGGCACCTGCAGCAGTGCATACTGGCTGCCCAGGGCACCCTTATATAGGGGCCTGTGGCTGGCCAAGTCGGCCCAACCAGGGCCACCGACCAGGGCCAACCCTGGTCGGTTTATAGGGCCCTATGGTCGGCCACCAGACAGGGTAACTGACCCTGCTGGTCAGTCATCTGAAGGGGCCTGGGCAGAGCCTATAAAAGGCCCACTCCTACATTCAGCCCAGCATCCAGTGCAGTACAGAAAGCCCTTCTCCAAGGCTGTGTTTAGCACTCAGATCTGGTATAGTTTTGAAGAGAGAGTTCCTCAGTTTTCTCCAGCACCCTGCTGAGATTTGTATTGCTCCCTTGGAGCCATTTTCTGCCCACCATCTGGTGGATAAATATACTTTCGCTCTCCATCTATATTTGCTGTTATATCTGAGTGTGTTTTTACTTGCATCTGTGATCATCTATCTAAGTTGAGTGTGTAAGAGTTGGAGAGATTTTGGGTGGAGGATTGAGCGATTCATTACCTCCTCATTTCTAACATGCTTTAATGCGGGCTTGGTCTTTAACCATATGGTCCTTGCATTGTAGACTGTGGAGCATGAGGAAGACATCATCTCCTTCTTCAAAAGCAAGCTCCCTCCTATGATAATCCGCATATGCTTTCATGTGGGGTTGCGCTTTAACCATATGGCCCTTGCATTGCTGAAGTAAAGCTGCCATGTGTGCCAAATCATCAATGGCTTGCTGGTTAATCATGGCTGCATCCACAACCATAGACGAAACATGAACCTTGTAACCATACATGGCCTCAAATGGGCTCATCCCTATGGAGGTGTGCTTGGTATTGTTATAACAAAACTCAGCTGAGTGTAGCCATTTGTCCCAAATATTCCACCTCATTTGCCATGAAGGTGCAGCTGCTTGGCTTAGCACGGAGCTGGTGGGTTCTCAAAACCTCTAAAATAATCTTCACATGAGAGAGATGGTCTTCCTTTCACTTGCTATAGATGAGAATGTCATCAAAGAATACCAAAGCAAACTTATAAGGCAAGGCTGTAAAACCTTGCTCATGAGGGCCTGAAAAGTGACTGGGGCATTGGTGGGACCAAAGGCCATGAACTTGAATTGATATAGGCTCTTTCTGTTCTGAAGGATGTCTTAGGTTCATCCTCCTCCCTCATCCTAATCTGATGGTAGCCTAATCTTAGATCAATCTTAGAGAAAAACTTGGCTCCCTTCACAACTCATCCAAGAGATCCTCAACTCTAGGGATAGGAAACCTGTTCTTTATAGTTATCTTGTTGAGAATCAATACACATCCTGAAGGATCCATATTTCCTTTTCACCAAGAGGACAGGTGAGGCAAAGGGGGATTGGCTGTGAGAGATGAAGTCTCTATTCAGCAGCTCTTTGACCTGCCTAGCTACCTCCTCTCCCTCCACTTTTGACAACCTGTAGGGAGCTTTATTGACTGGTTTAGAACCTGGTTCAAGAGTGGTCAATGTCCCTTTGAGGTGGGAGATGATGGGGCAGATCAGCGAACACATCTGCATATTGTTGTAACAGCCCCTGCATGTCATGATCTTCAACCCACACATCCTTTGTGCCTTAAGATTTAGAAAGGTGAAGAGCATAGACTGCACAAACATTTTTGAGGTCCCTAGAAGAAATAACAGTCAACTTAGGTGTTTCATAACCCTTCAAAAGTGCCTCCTTAGCTATGTGGGAGTACCTCATAAACCTGTGATTGGAATCCATAGTAATCTCTCCAAGAGCTCTCAGCCATTCACAGCCAAGTACAATGTCTATTGGCCCCATATCCAAAGCAAACAAGTCTCCTTGGAAGGTTATAATGTGGGGACATCTGAATTTGGGTGGCCTGACAGCAACATCTACTGATGGAGTGCTCCCCATTGGCCATTTGAACTTGCAAGCCATGCTCAATCTGTGTAGGGTGTAGTCTAACTGATTGGAAAGACTTAGAATTAATGAAACTGTGGGTGCTCCCACTGTCAACCAATATGTGAACTGGTCTGCCATTGATGGCCCCTTTCAGCCTGAGTGTTTGGGCGCTTTGGGAACCCATAAATGCCTCCGGAGAAATGCTATATATCTCAAATTGGATGTCCCAGGACAGATTATCATCATCCACGCAAGGGTTGCATTCAGGTTCTCTATCATTCTCCATGTGATCATCAAGAATTTCCACATTCCATGATTGATATGCTCTTGGGCAATTAGGCTGGCAGTCACCACTTATCTGGATGTTTCCCAAGGTAGAACCACCTAGGTCAAATGGGAAAGAAGTCTCCTTTTTGCACTCATGAGTATTCGCATCATCATCCTAGACATCATAAGTACAATCATGAAATTCAGAATCTGTTGCTAGAATATCAGAAGATATATCATCATCAATCTCATCAGTTTATCCCCCGTTTTTGCTTTGCATACACTCCTATGTTCCGGGGTCCACTTCTCCCCACACAAATAGCACAAATTTTTCTTCTTTCTGTCTTCAATGATGACAAGTGATAACATCCTTCTTGTCTTTTGGATCATCCTTGGGTCTGGGCTTATTTGGAAGCTTTGCCCTCAGCCTTGAAAGGCTTGAGGGTAGAAACCATTGGAGGGCTACCCTTGTTCACGGGTTTGCTGTCCATGTGTCCAATGCCCACTCCCTTCTTCTTCATGTTGTACTTAGTTCATAGATCTCAGCCAATCTCATGGCCTCCATTAAAATGCTAAGATTTTGGACTGACACATCAGCTGCTATACTTGATGGAGTCCATGAATGATCCTAAGCAGCCTGCTGCTGTCATCAATCCCGGAAACAAAAAAGGATAGCTTCCAAAACATTTTAATATAATTCCTTATTGATACCGGCTGAGTTAGTTCACACCATTCATATACCAATTTATCTCTAGCCAGGGGAGATACAAAGGTTTGGAACATTTGCTCTTTAAAATCCTCCCAAGTGTGGATAAGAATTCCCTCTTGTTGGAGGTGCCACCACCAAGTATGGGCGTAGTCCTCCAAGTGAAGTACAGCAAACCTTACCTTCTTGAGTCACTCTTTGGGTACAATATAAAATAGTCCTCCATTTTACTCAACCGTTCCTCTAACTCATTAGGGGTACAAGTGTCTCCCTTGAACTTAGATAAAACAACCTTATCTTTGACATCCTTGTCTTGATGATTGGATACCTTAGGTTCAGCTGAAATGGCAAGACTGACCTGAGTTCAGCTGGTAAAGCCTTGTATTCATTAAACCTTTGACTGACAACATCTGCCTCAGGGCTAGTACCCTTGGAAGCATTACTCCTTGTTGACTCCTTACTCTTATGAACCGTTCTCCCATTAACATGATAGGCCTTCCTTGTTGAAGACATGAATCCATGAGGATCTCCATTAGTTCAGCAATGGTGTCGGTTTCAGAATCTGAGTCATCCTCCATGGCTTGCTCCATGGGCCTTTTTCCTTCATGTACATGGCTCCTTTTGAGCTGGTCTAATTTCCTGTTCATAGTGGCAAAAGAATTCTACATCCTTAGTCCATTTTCTTTTTATCTCCAGTGTCATCTCCTTAGGCACCTGCAAATATAGGATCCAAATAACCAAAATTATTCTGTTCGAGGTGCTCTCTGTCGTCCCCTGTTTGCTGCTGCCAGGGACATCATTACAGTCCATGCCATCATTTTGGGCTCCTTCATTGGAGCCATTACCGATTCCGGTTGACTCCATTAATGCTTCATTCTCTGGAATGGGGTCCACGTCCCCCAACTGATGCTTCTTGCTGAAGTTACTAGGCCTCCTTGCAGGCATGATGGGCAGCCAATCAATCTCAGTATTAAAAAAACTATGTTTAGAACTCTAATGAACAGTGATTTACTGCCAAAAACACTGTCAACACTGTGGAAGGTCAGAAACACTATTTGAACAGAATTTATTGTCTGATCCTCTTTAGAAACATTGCCTGTTTGAATCAGAAAGCGTCACTGATTAGGGCAGCAGATTCCCTGCCACGTGTCAATCTCTGACTGGACAGTTCGAGATTGACCAATTGACGGCTCAATTCTCCATCCAAATTTTCAGATTAAGTAGAGATGGAATAGATAGGGCAGATTAACATCCCCAAATTTTTGAGAAACCATAACTGCTGTTAGCCAAAATTGTACCTGCTGGAACCAATTTTGAAGTAGACATTAGGGCAAATGGCATCTGATCAACCTCAAATTTGGTATGGATGTAGAATCAGCTGGGGCGAAATTGAATATGCAGGAAAAACCAGACTTGAAACTGTAATTTGCTAGATAGATGCAGATTCCCAATTCTGCATGCGCCACTTGATTTAGAAAATTTCTAGATCAATTCTTGGAATTTCAATGAGATGATTGAGGGCTTAGGATCTCCCGACCAGCCTGATCACAACGATATGAAAATTGTACAATTCTGAGCAGTCTGGAATTTTGAGGGTCTTGGAGGATGACACGTGTCATCTGATGATTGGAGCAACTTTCGGTGATGAATTTTTGCAAGGAGGTAGGCCCATGGCTCAAGATGCCATGCTCCAAATTTCAAAACGAAATAATATGTTTTTCCCAAGAAAATCCCTAAAAATGGCTCTGATACCAACGTAGCTAAGCTAGCGTACAACATGCTAGTTTAACTTCATTTCCACAATTTATGTAATCAGAAATGATAGTAGACAATAGTAGATTGTAGAACAGCATGAAAACAATGGAATTAGTGCTAAATCATCAAAGTACTTGGCATCTTAGGTAGAAACCATGGCTTGTGAGGGGCTGCACAAGCTACAGACTAGGAAGGTCATTCCTAGGCTAGGAGTCAAGTCCTAGTTGAGTTCAGCTCAGTTTCAGCCAAGAGCATGGATGCTCACCTTGAGTTGAGATTGTCAATCATGAATGAATGCATGACAGCAAGACACCCCCCATTTTACAGTGCCACGTGGCAACATTTGGCTTCCCTACTAAAGAACCACTCAATTACAAAGCCATTTAATACCTTACTAAGCTAAAAATGACTAAGTAACATTCACCTTTGTTACAGACAAAATCTTGCATGACCACCCAAACGCAAGCCCTAAAGGATTCAGAGAGCCGCATGAAAAAGAGCCTAAAATGGAATTGTCTGAACAAAATGGCTTGTTGCAAAGGATTTGAAGACAGCACATCTGGATACACAGTCATACTGAAAACTAAAGAGACTGAGAGATCTAATCACTGGCAAATTAAAACATGCTGCTTGAACAAAGTAATACATCGACCATCTTCGCAAACCCTAACACTGGAGAGTAGCTTTCTTAAGTAAAGTCCTCCCCAACAGTACGATAACAATGTTGAGCTTATGGAAAACTTTTATAGACTGCTTCAGACCACCGAAAGCAAGAGGCTTGAGAACTGCCACCAGAGAAAGAATGACAACTTGTTAACCCACCAAACGAGAATCCCAAACTGCATACCAAGGGAAAACAATGGAGAAAGAAATAACCCCTGTAAAGTCTCCAAAATCAACCAAAGGAGCTGTAAAGGCATTAGCTGCACAAGCTGAAAGGGAGGGATCACCCTCTGAAAGAAGGGCGAAGCCTGAGAAGAAGAGGCAAGCAAGTTCGGGTGAAGTAAAAGTTTGTGCCTTGGTAGGAGTACCAGTAGGCC
Organism: Dipteris shenzhenensis; assembly: GCF_047967505.1. Lineage (NCBI taxonomy): Eukaryota > Viridiplantae > Streptophyta > Polypodiopsida > Gleicheniales > Dipteridaceae > Dipteris > Dipteris shenzhenensis. The sequence continues at coordinate 6,090,629 of NC_141605.1, forward strand.
TATCACTTGGAGCGAAAGTCAATGGAGTTCCTCCACCTAAAGGAAGCACCTATTGTGCTTAGGGAAAGATAGGATGACTATAATAGGTTAGAATGAAGGGGATCTTGGCATATCAATAAGAATCTTGGAATCAAGGAGGTCTTGATATAACTAGTTAGAATCAAGGGGATCGGCAGGTTTTATTCCTCCACCTTCATCACCACTTTGGGCTAAGTGGTTCTTTGACAAGGTCTCGTGTATTTTCAAAGAGACATGTTATTACATACTCTCAACTAACTATTGATAATCACGGGAGCTAGCACCATAACTTTCCACCCAGCTAACCTTGCTGGAGCGTGAGAGTACACACAGAGAAAATCAAAATCTGAAACATACGTGAAGGTCAGTTGTCATTCTCTCACTAACTCCAACAAGCCCCATCTCCCTAGATGGATCTAGATGCCACATGCCATCATTATAGGGCCTTTCCTAATGCATCTTTTTTTTTACCCCTCTCTTGGGATACTTTGAAATCCTTTGCCCCTAGGCACATTTCTTGCATTAGGCCCTTAGCCTTAAATCCACCTAGTCTGGTGCTATCAGCCCTCACCTAGGACCTTGACATTAATTCCCTCCCGATCATTTACATGAAGCGCAAACAAATATATTACAAACGTAGATTCTTAAGGGAAATGTCGACTGATTCTTCCGAGGTCATGCCACCTCAGCTAGAGCGTAACATTCCTTCCCTCTTCAGACATCAGCGTCCTCGATGATAAAGTCTGGGAACTCCGCAACTGGTATACGGATTCCCAGGTAGCTTTTGATAGAGGCTGACCATGCCATGCAACCAACACCGTGGGTATCTTCCGATTTCGCACTTGCATTGTTCCTCGGTCCAAGATTCTTGTTGGTTTGCGTCTTGCATTGTCCTCTATCTCCTGAAACAAAACCACACCTTCAATTAGTGAGTCACCAGCATGCAAAAATTTCTTTAAACAAGAAACATGAAACACTGGGTGCACCTTGCAACCCTGTGGCAATTCTAATTTATAGGCTTCCTTACCTATTCTCTTTAGAATTAACCACGGCCCACAATATCGAGGTGATAACTTAGCACACTCTCCTGAAGTTAACGACTTCGAGTACGAAGGAACTCTGAGAAAAACTTTTTCTCCTTCCTTAAATTCTCTTATAGACCTGTTTTCATCCACATACGCCTTGGCTCTATCCATAGCCTAACGGATATTAGCTCTCGCAAGTGCTAGCATCTTCCGCATCTGAACCACAAAGTTCACGGCACTAGGCACTTTCTGAGGTACTCCAACTATAGTTAGATTCGCTGGTCTATAACCATAGTTCAGTTCAAACGGACTGAACCCTGTAGAGGAATGTTTTCTATCATTGTAGGCAAACTCCAACAATGGCAACCACTTGTCTCGTGTATGTTGCCTCAATGACACATATGCTCTAAGCATATCCACTAAAATTTGGTTGATTCTTTCTGTCTGATCATCCGTTTCTGGATGATCCCCACTACTCATTCCCAACTTAGTCCTTAGTGTCTCAAATACCACAGTCCAAAAATGACCGGTAAATTTGACATCTCTATCTAACACTATGGATCTGGGTAATCCATGCAGACGAAATATATGTCTAATAAACAAATCCGCCACTTGCGGGGCACTAACTGACTCCCTAGTTGGAATGAAGTGAGCCATCTTGGTAAGACGATCAACCACCACAAGGATAGAATCATATCCACCTTGTGTCGTAGGCAGACCTACAATAAAGTCCATGGAAATGCTCTCCCACTTACTTAGTGGTATCTCCAAGGGCTGTAAAAGTCCGGGTGGCTTCACCCGCTCAGCCTTATTTACATGACACGAAAAACAACGTGTCACATAGTCATGAATATGCTTTTTTATCTTTGGCCAAAAGAAATCTCGCTTCATGAGATCATATGTCTTCTCGACTCCTGGATGTCCCGCACATGGGCTATCATGGCACTGTCGAATGACTCTCTTCCTAAGATCATTCTGATTAGGTACTACTACCTTGCCATTTCTTTTCAGCATACCATCCCTTATGGTATATCTTGCATAAGTTTGCCTTTTCTGGATGCCGAGTCATCCTTTTCGTTTTCCCCGGGTTTTAACACATGAGCCTTAGGCCAAAGACTCTGGACAAACTCGTCCACCTTTTCAGTTTCTCTAATCTCGATCATTAGAGCACTCTCTAATACCGTGAAACTCATGTTATGCATAATGCGTGACAACGCATCAGCAACTTTATTATCTTTTCCTCTTCAGTACCGAATCGTCAAATTAAACTCCTGCATGAGCTCTACCACCTAGCTTGGCGGCCTCTCAAGTCAGGTTGTTTACAAAAATGTTTTAGAGTATCATGATCAACATCCACATAAAACTCTGATCCATGCAAATAATGTCGCCATGTTTTCAAAGCATGGACAACAGCATACAACTCTAGTTCATGAGTTGGTCAATTCCTTTGAGAGACAGAAAGCTTCTTGCTTTCAAAGGCTACTCGCCTTCCCTCTTGAAGGAGAACTGCTCCTACCGCAATGCCACTTGTATCGGTTTCCAGGAACAACGATTTCTGGGGATCAACTATTTTTAACGCCGGTCCTGTGACCACAGCTTGTTTTATGGTGTTAAAACTTTCTTGTTGATTCTATCCCCATATAAAAGGTACTTTATCTCAGGTCAGATCAGTCAATGGCGATACTATTTCGAAATATCCTTTGATATGCCTTCTATAAAATTGGAAGCGGTCAGACTCTGAGGGATTGGGCAAGTTAGTATCGCAGCCACTTTCTTTGGATCCATTTCTACCCCCTCTGGAGTAATTATGAATCCTAAATATTCAAGTCTAACCATACACAGTATAGTTTTCTTTTTATTTACATAAAGACTGGCTTTCCTCAAAGTACTGAACACTATTCTTAAGTGTTCGCGATGCTCGGTAATACTTTTACTGAATATCAGAATATCGTCAATAAAATGTACTACAAACTTTCCGATATACGAACGTAATAAATCGTTCATAAGCATGACAAATGTAGCTGGAGCATTGGTAAGTCCAAAGGGCATTACCAAAAACTCATAATGACCCAACCTGCTTCTAAAAGCGGTTTTAAGATCTATCTTGCTGAAAATTACGGCCCCATGCAATGCATCTAGCAAATCATCGATCCGAGCCATCGAATACCTGTGCTTAACAGTAATATTATTTAATGCTCTGTAATCTATACAGAAGCGAAAAGTATCACCTCTTTAATATCACTGCGGAAGCAAAAGGTGAAAAACTGGGTTGAATCTGTTCCAACTTGAGGTATTCTTCCAGTTGTCTTCGCACCTCAGCTTCTTCTGTAAAGCTTAATCTATAGGGAGGTCTATTTACAAGTTCTGCCCCTTGGATAAGGTCAATTTTATGTTGAACATTCCGCTCTGGAGGTAACCCATAAGGTAGCTCATCCCTAAAACAGTAAGAGAACTCCTCTGCTGTAAGATCAGCCAACTTGGCCATTTCACCACTTTGCGCAACATTAGTGCTAGCCAAAGAATCATCAACCGGCTCTACCGATACTGTACAAAGGAATAAAAACTCTTCTTGAGCTTTTCGGATTTCCATCACGGAAACCAACGGTCCATGAGATACATCTTTCTCACCTCGTAAGACATACAGCACATCATTCATCTTGAATTGATATACGTGCTTTTTCCAATCAATGGTTGGATTCTTCCTAGAATGCCACGCCTTACCCAGGGCTATATCTGCATAAGCAAGCTTAGTCATTTCAAAATCAAGCTTCTCAGCATAGTCCTGAATAAGAAGCTCCAACTGAGTAACCCTTTGGTCCCATACTTCAGTTGAACTTCCATCTGCCATCCTCACTGTATACGCATAGTCAGATGGGCTAGTCTTTAACTTCAGCCTCTTCACAAGCTTGGAGTTAATTACATTGGGAGTTGACGCCGAGTCAAACAACACAATGACATCATGATTGGTCACTTGCCCTTTCATCTTAATTAACGCCGTATCATTAAAGGCTGTATACCCCGTTGCTGCCAGCTTAGATAGGATGTTATCAGGTGCACTCGTTACTAGCTTAGCAACAGACACACATAACAAACAAGGTACTAACCTTTAAGAAGATCTCGCTAGCTGAATCTACATCTCTTCCGCTCTGAGACTTCCCTCCATTTCCACATCGCATTCTGAGATTACAATCTCAGCCATCCGACGATCCTTATTTCGTGGACAATCTTTCCACTGATGAGGTTGAAGGCAACCAAAACACAAGCCTTCTCTCCTCACTTTTTCTCTTTGCTCTGGGTTTAAGAGAGACTTTGACCAAGCCCGGACTGCCATTGGTGTTACTTTCCTCTTCACTCCAATGGTGGTACTTGATTTAGGAGTTTCAGTTGGTTTCGCCTGCTTGGCTTGACCACTCGGCTGAGAACCACTCCCTTTACTAATCCACTTCTTCTTAAACCCAGATTTCTTTTGGTACCCATACTGGGTTCCGACCTGCGCAAACCCACTTGGCCTGCTGTCCTTAGCATCTTCATAGTTCAGGGCTATGGCTATTGCATCATCCAACGTGTTCGTATACTTAGCCCGAACTTCCATTTTAATCCAATCATTCAATCCAAATATGAAATCTTTCACTTGGATTGATTGAGGTAGGGGTTCATCAACCTTCATTACGCTCTCTCGAAACTTATCAATGTATTCTGCCACTGACAAATTTCTATGACGAAGGTTTCTATACTGATCCCAAGCTCGGGATGCTGCGTCGGGAGGTAAGAAGTGTTTCCTAAATTTCCTTTTAAACCCCTCCCAGGTAGTGGATACCATCTTTCTGTTGTTTAATCCACCACCGATCTGCTGCCTCACTAGACATGTGGATGGCCTCGCAGATTTTCTTGATATCATTTCTGATTTCACAAATGGCGAACGCCTCGTCCCATTTGTGTAACCAGGTCCCAATGACATCAAAACTACGGTCATCCATCCAACCAGAATACTTTTCCGGCCTATAATTGGCAATATTAGGTACTTTAGCCCTCCTAGGCTCGACCATATGGACACTAGACTCCGGTTCCATCGGAGCCTTTCTTTCTCATCTCGAGAAGGTCTGGCAGACATACTGTGTATCACTCTTCTAAGTTCAGACTGCCCTGCATTTGCCTGTAACTGTTGCGGTAATATCTGCTGCAAGGCATCCTCAAGTAATGCAATCCTGCCAAATAAGGTGTGAACTACTAGGCACGACACCTGCTGGGTCGGCCGGACTCCTGACCCTACAGGATCCATCCTGGAAGCTTTCTTCTGCTTCCATTCAAGTCAATGGGTGTTTTGCTTCTTTTCTTTTTTTTTTAATAAATAAACACCGCTAGAACATTGTATTTACAAACTGACACAATTCCATATACTAGGGAATACCTGCAATCTGACAACTACATTGACATTCCCTATACTAGGAAATACCTGCAATCTGACAACTATACTGACTAGGTAATTGACACATGCATATATACAAATACCGCCTTTCCCTATACTAGGGAAATTCCTGCAAACAAACTGGCTTTATCACAAAGGCATATGCACAAGCATAACCTCCCAGATTGCCCACAAGAATTTGAAGAAGTCAAAAGAATCCCAAGTCTGCTATGTACCCTGCTATGGCATCCAACCTTCATGCAGACTAAATATTCCACGAGAGCCTCTTCATGCAAGCGGAGCATCAAAAAGACTAAGGTCGGGAAAAAAAACACAGAATTGACAAATGCCAAAGAAAGCTCCCTGGTTGATTCGCCTCTGTACACAGCTCACACTGGCTATCAGGATTTTGATGCGCCTACCGTCACCGAGATCTAATCACCGACGCGGGAGGACCACCGAATATCGATTCGTCACCAAATGACACGATCGCTTCAGATTACGCTGCCATCAACTAGCAACCTGTGCTCTACATATGCCTTGGATACGGGCCTCCCGCACATATGTGCGTCAATTGCATGCAGTCACGTCGTCACATCGTGCACGAGCTTCACGTCACGTCAGATGCTCTGCTCACCGATACCAAGATCACGACGCTGCTGGCTATTGCTCGACTCTCGTCAACCATCCTGTGACTCAGTTCGTATGTCGACGCTCACAACCCGTCACGCTGGCTACCGTGAAGCCTCACGCTATCACTTCCCAAGCTCGCCTCCCCGAGCTCTGACACCAAATATTACATACTCTCAACTAACTACTGATAATCACGGGAGCTAGCACCATAACTTTCCACCCAGCTAACCTTGCTGGAGCGTGAGAGTACACACAGAGAAAATCAAAATCTGAAACATACGTGAAGGTCCCTTCTCATTCTCTCACTAACTCCAACAAGCCCCATCTCCCTAGATGGATCTAGATGCCACATGCCATCATTATAGGGCCTTTTCTAATGCATCTTTTTTTTTACCCCTCTCTTGGGATACTTTGAAATCCTTTGCCCCTAGGCACATTTCTTGCATTAGGCCCTTAGCCTTAAATCCACCTAATCTAGTGCTATCAGCCCTCACCTGGGACCTTGACATTAATTCCCTCCCGATCATTTACATGAAGCGCAAACAAATATATTACAAACGTAGATCCTTAAGGGAAATGTCGACTGATTCTTCCGAGGTCATGCCACCTCAGCTAGAGCGTAACACATGTCTCTTCTTGGGCTTTCACGGTTTGGCAACATCTTGTAGATGCTCTCTACTTGACATTGTCTCTGCCTCCTTGGCGCAATGCAGCCGGTGAATGCAAATGTGTTATAGGAATTGTTTACAACATCTTTCAAGTGGCAACATATGCAAGTTGATGCTCAGCCTTCAAAAAGCAAAAGAACAAAGTACACGTGAAACTTCTTGGATGGAACTTTGTGTATAAGATGAGTGGCTAGAAAGGTGCTCAATATACTAGCATTTTGTCGGTTCAACACAGTATGCTAAAGGCTTGCTGGAAAATTTTTCACATGCAGGACACGAACCCAATTTCCACTCGCATGGAGACAAAATTGAAACTGGATGTGGATGCCAGTTTGTACTAGTCAACTTGATTCACCTTATAACCACTAGGCTTGACATTTCATATGCATTGAGTGTAGTAGTCAATACATGGACATCCTAAAGCCAGCAATTGGTGGGCAGCCAAAAACATTCGCAGGAACATCAAAGACACTCCACATTTGGGGATTTTTAATGGGGCAGCGCTAAACTGTACAACTGAAAGGGTTTTGTGAGAGTGATTGAGTAGGTGACAAATATACAAATCTATGACAGGCTACACTTTTGCACTCAGCTGCGCGGCACTAGCAGTAAACCAAGGCACATCAAACAAATAGTCTTAAAAACCAAGCAATTACAATTCAACTAGGTGATAGCATCAAGGTCCAATCAGCTTGTGAATAAAATTGTACATATAATGCGTGAACTTTTGAACTGCCATGTACCTCTTGGGGGTGGTCAAAAGTCTTCAGCTCTTTATCTATCAAGGTTGCCATGGCTTTTACATATCCTTCCCTTTGATACCAAGAAGGTATTACTGTGTGCTGCATATTTACAAGATATTCATCCTCCCTGCCAAACACCAAATTAATTGTTACTTTCGAAACCCAACATTCTACACCAATTGTACTGCAAGGCCAAAGATATCACCTGAAAATTTCTTCCAAAAGACGAAGACTTGAGCCACTCGTAGATATCGAGAATTGTGGATATAAGGGTAAGACAACAAGTCTTGAGATTCGGTCTTTTTTAATCTGGAACAACACCAAACTTGGCTTGTTAAAAACTTGCACTGGAGTATAGTCCATACTTCTAAGGCAGAATATACAAAAATAAACTAAAACCAAAAAACTCAAATGCTTGAACACATCTTCTAGGACTTGACAAAAGTTTGAAAAGAGTCAAGATGGAATATGCCCAAGGATAAAGATAGCAAAAAATTTATACGGTATCCAATTACATAGGCAAGCAGATCCGTGTGAGTCATTCAGTTCAAAGATGCATGTCTGGCAGAGTTCTGATTAAGCTCAGTTAAGCTGTTAGGATAAAAGAGAGATGGGGTTCAAAGAGTCTATGTGCATTGAACTGCACTTATTCCACACACTAATTGACTCACAGGACGGTTCAATAGTGGCAGAGGTGCAACCCCTACGTCATGTGCCACAGAACATGTAACCCACCAAAACTGACAGGAAGGCTTATACTTGGATGAATCCAGGAACCTTCCCAAACTCATCCTCTAAAAACACAACATAGTGCAGTTTCAATCTCACGATACCATTGTTGGAACCAACAGCTCCTTTGTCTTTGGTGATGAACAGTTCACTTGTTTCTTTTCAAGATCATTGAAAACCATAAACTCCATCACACATAGCAAGGACTAGCTACTATGACATCCCCACTGACATAATCAATGCCCAACAGTGGGTGTAGACCATAGTATAAAAATATGCTCTTACACATACAAATCCACACACCCACACATACTTGAGCATCCATATCTTTGTACTGAGATTATGTCGGCACTCCGGAGGTGAAGGGCAAACTCAACCATGATGAAGGCTAGCACTAAGGAGAAGGCTAATCAAAAAATAGTCCAGAATCTCTTCATTCAAGCTACAACTGCTTGTGAAGTCTAAACGATTTCAATTTAGTCTCTCACATGAAGGCTTAATTGGAGTGATTGCCTAAGGTCAAGTGCAGATGAACATATTTTCCCAACACAACCCTAGACATAAGCTCTGCACTACTTGAACCAAGGAATGATTTGAAGCATGTAAGCCATAGACAGAACTGATTGTTTGTTGGACTGGAATTGGCCAAAATATGCATAATATGAATTATAACATGTGGCATCCTTTCACAATTGATGAGCATCCACATATGCAGGTCACATCACAAAAACGTCATATACCTAGATGAATCCAAGAACATTCCCAAACTCATCCTCTAAAAACACAACATTGTTAGAATTATAGATATAATTCAGCAGTGACCAATGTAATTTAATAAGCTAGTTAGGGGCACTTTTCCCTCTTTAAGAGGTTTTTGCCCCTAACCGCAGTTAGTTCACTAACTATGGTTAGTGACTACTAAGGTTTTGTCACTAGGACAAAACCTTATCTCTCACTCTTTCAGTTGTACTCTCACACTCTTCTATTGCAACTAAGCTTTCAAGCTTTCAGCTCTCAGCTCCCTCTCTCTTGCTCTCTCTCTCTCCCCAATACTCACATTTGGTATTAGAGCCTCGTTGGGCTCTTGCCTCCAGCCCACGCTCCTGCTGCCACTCCTGTTGCTACATCCCGTCCGTACAGCTCGAAGCAATCCAAAGACTGTCCGTACAATCCGTACGACTAAGAAATTTGTACCTACACGTACCTTCCGCTGGCAATTTGTTCGTACCTGCCGTACTCTGTACATTTCGCTAGCTGTAGCGCCATTCTGCTCGCACCTGACCGTACAGCAAGTCTAGCATGCACGTACCTGTGTTGACGATCGTACGATTTCCATGCTATACCTGCTGCGTCATCGCCGTACGTACCAACACACCTGCAATCAGTTCGTCGTACTACTTATACCTGCCGTACCTACCCGTACTGTACCTGCAACAGCGCCGTACTAGCCTCACTACTTGTACCTGCCCTACCTACCCGTATTGTACCTGTAGCAACGCCGTACCAGCCTTACCTACGCTGCCCGTACCAGCATCCGTACCAACCTTACCTGCGCTACGTTGAGTGTCCGTACACCATCGACCGTACAGCTGTACGGTTCCTACTCCAAGTGTGTGTACCTGGCCATACAAGTTGTACTTGCGCACAAGCTCTTCCTTGCATGTGAAACTTGGCAGGCACATTTTGCAGACAGCCATTGTTTGGCTTAGTTTTTGGGAGCACATTTGGGGCATCCTGTTTGTTGCAGACATTCAATCAATTTGTAGTTGTTGAAGAAATTTGGGGTTGCACTTAGAGCAAACATTGCAGATTTGATCTCAAATTTGGGGCTTTTGCAGAGCGCAATTCTTGCAACATTTGGGGCTTTTGATCAATTTCCCCCTTTCTGGTTGCAATTTCGGGCCTATTTTGGGGCTTTTGTGTTAGGAGAGCAATTTTGGACATTTCAGTTCATACTGCCTTTCTTGAAGTGTTTTGCAGCACTTTTGGCAGATTCTGGAGAGTTTTTGATGCTTGGTGGACAGATTTCTGACAGTGCAAGTGCAGGAATCTGAGTTGCATTTACAGCCAGTGCTTGGCTGTGTTTTTTGGGAGTTGTGCATTTCATTCCCAGTAAGGAATTCAGTCTTGTATCTGCTAAAATCTCTTTCTCAGATATGGCCCAGCAAAATCAGAATGATTTCCAGTTCGGTGGTCTTTCACAAGAAGACAAGTTGGACGGTACCAACTACTCCCTCTAGAGTTTTATGGTACGCAATATTCTGATTTCTCGCAATTTATGGGATTATGTGAATGGGAGTGAGATCCGACCAGCAGGTATGGCACCTAATACCCCTCCTCAGCAAGGAGGTGGAAAAGGTCGTGCATAGGGTGCAGCTGCAGAACAAGTTGTTGGTGCAGCTATAGCCACTACTCCAGAGCAAAAGAGATGGGATTCATGGGATGCCTTAGCTTTGTCATGCATCTCTCTTTCAGTGAAAAGATTTATCATTCCGCATATCCGGTCGTGTAAGACCTCAAAGGCAGCGTGGGATATCTTAGAAAGCATGTATACAGCCCGGAATGATGCAAGGGTATCTTTCTTGAAAAGAGAGTTAAGTAATATACATATGGAAGAGGGTGACTCCATGTCAGTCCACCTCACAAAGCTACAGGATCTCGGAGAGAAATTATTGAACATAGATGAGATTATTCCTGATTCAGAGATGATTACCACCACTCTGAATTCTCTTCCTGAGTCTTATCTCAGCTTTCATACCTCGCTGAACTTATCATTGAGGAGGGGTGCAAATCCTCTCACTTTTCATGAGTTGATAGGACTTCTGCTTCACGAAGAGCAGACCAGGAAAAACTTGGCTTCACGTGCAGGTGAACAAGCTATGCTCTCAAAGTTCAAGTCAAAAACAAAGGGACAGGCAAAGACATCAGTAAATCAGCCTTCCAGTGGGTCAGGACAGCCTTCACAAAAGGCTAAAAATGATGCAAGTAAGCCCAAGTAGAAGGGTTTTTGTCATTACTGCAAAAAGCCAGGTCATCACATTGCAGAATGCAGGAAAAGGCTTGCAAAAGAGAAGAAAAACAGCTCCAGTATGGCTGTTTCAGATTCAGCTCCTCATGCATCTGACAGTGGGGATGCTGCAGCCAACTTTGTTGGACAGGATTATGCCTTTTTATCTTGCATTTCAGATTCTAGGCCGGCTGCTACAGATGCTCGGGATAGTACAGCCACTTGTAATGATGATACATATGCCTTTTTGACTTGCAGTTATGACTCTTCTACGGATGCATCTGCTTTCAGTGTCAATGAAACACTGAACACTTGGTATTTTGACAGCGGTGCATGCAAGCATATCACTTCTAGGAAGTGTCTTTTTACTTCCTTGCATCCACCTCCCGTTGGTAAGAAAGTCACTTGTGCCAATAACTCGTCATATTCAGTACATGGCATAGGAGAAGTTGTGCTTACGGCCATTGATGGCTCAGTTTTCAGACTTTCAGATGTCTTATATGTGCCTGGTATCACCAAGAATCTTCTTTCAGTGTCCACTCTTAACAGAGCTGGATTTCAGGTCATCTTTGAGGATGACAAATGTGCTGTCCGAGACAGGGAAAATGATTATGCCTTGAGATTATCTAATACTCTGCTGAGTGGGCTTTTTCAGCTTGATCTTTTTGAGAAAAGAGTAGCCCATGCTCTTGCAGTTTCTACCCCTACTGCTGCCATGCAGAATGCAGAATTATGGCATGCCCGATATGGCCACATGCATTACAACAGCTTGATGACACTTCAGAAGCACTCTATGGTTGATGCATTGCCACCTCTTGAGATACCTCCTCCACATGCCTGTGAAGGGTGCATTTTAGGCAAAATGCATAGATTTCACTTCAAAAAGGATGGTTCAGTTAAAGCTGTCCAGAAATTACAGCTTATACACAGTGATGTCTGTGATCCCATGAGGACTCCATCATTGGGTGGTCATCTCTACTTTGTTACTTTTATTGATGATTACTCCAATTTCACTTGGGTCTTTGGGCTGAAGCGCAAATCAGAAGTGTTCATGGTGTTTAAACACTTTTTAGCCATGGTTGAAAATGAAACTGGACTCAAGATACAGACATTGCGCACAGATAGAGGTGGGGAATACTTGTCTGCAGATTTTGATGCTTTTCTGAAAGGCAAGGGTATTGTGCATCAACTCACAGTGAGGCTGACCCCTCAACAAAATGGCAAAGCTGAGAGGAAAAATAGAACTCTTCTGGAGATGGATAGATTATGCCGACAAGCAAACACATGCCTCACAAATTCTGGCTTGAAGGTATGATGTGTGCCAACTACATTTTAAATCGGGCTCCCGCTAAGGCTTTGAAAACAAAAACTCCCTATGAGGTCTGGAATGGGAGAAAGCCTTTAGTGGATCATTTCCGAGTCTTTGGATGCCTTGCATATGCTCATGTGCCAATTGAATTTCGGCATAAGTTGTCAGATAAGGCAATAAAGTGCATATTTGTTGGGTACAGTGCAGAAAGCAAGGGGTCTCTACAATCCTGCTACACGCAAGATCATTGTCAATAGAGATGTGATATTTGCAGAAAATTCAGCTCACACTCAGGCTGAATTTCATATGCCTTCTTCTTCAGAGGATGTTTTTGAGGGGTTACTACCCATTGCTTTGGGTTCCCCTGCTGATATTTCTGATGCAAATCAGAATTTACAGCCACCTCCCGATGCTCCAGTTCAGCCACAAGATGTCTTGCCACCTCCACAAGCAGTGGAATAGGTAGTTCAGCAAGAAATTGCAGACATACATGCAGCAAAAACAGTCCCAAACTGGCTGTTACAGACTCTGAAGGAGAGTAAGATTGATGCTCCATTACCTGGCAGGACTCGCAGTGCAGCAAGGCACATGGAAGGTGCTAATTCAGTGGAATCAACATATGCAGGTACTCTTCTCGATGAGGAGGAGCCTGCAACATTCGAAGAAGCAAAGGACAATGTGCATTGGATGAATGCCATGCACGATGAGTTGCAGTCCATTAAGAAAAATCAGACTTGGGATGTTGTAGACTTGCCACCAGGTAAACATGCCATTGGCACACGATGGGTTTTCAAGGTGAAACGGAAGCCAGATGGCTCCATTGACAGATACAAGGCAAGGCTGGTTGCTAAAGGCTATGCTCAGAAAAAGGACATAGATTATGAGGAGACTTTTGCTCCTACATCCCGAAAAAGGACATAGATTATGAGGAGACTTTTGCTCCTACATCCCGGATGACCACCATCCGATCTGTTATTGCAATGGCTGCACATTTTGAGTGGAATGTTCATCAGTTGGACATAAAAACAACCTTCTTAAATGGAGACTTGCTGGAAGAGGTTTATGTCAAACAACCTCCAGGCTTTGAAATTATAGCAAATGCACTTCAGGTATGCAAGCTAAACAAAGCTTTGTATGGGCTGAAACAGGCCCCTCGTGCATGGTATGCCAAGATTCATGCCTTTTTGACCAGCAAGGGGCTACACGATAGTCCTACTGAGAGCACCCTCTACATCAAGATGGATGGGGGGGAAATTTTAGTCATCCTTCTTTATGTCGATGACTTACTGCTCACAGGGTCCAATGAAGATAATATTGCAGATTTCAAAGCTGATTTGCAGACCACCTTTGACATGTCAGATTTGGGGCTTCACTTTTATTTGGGGATCCAGTTCTCTCAAGAGAGACGTGGCACTGTTATGTCTCAGTCCAAGTATGTGAAGAAACTCTTGGACAGATTTAACATGCATGATTGTAAGCCCATAGCCACTCCCATGGAGCCGGGCTGAAACTCAAAATGCATGATGCAGGAGAATCAATTGATGCCACATCTTACAGTCAAGCTGTTGGATGCCTCATGTATCTCTGAGGCACTAGACCTGATATTCAGTTTGCAGTATCTCAGGTGAGCAGGTATATGCACAGCCCAAAAACTATACATTGGCAGGCAGTTAAGCGCATCTTCCGTTATTTGCAGGGCACGAAGTCTTTTGGCTTGTTATTTCCCAGGGGGGGTGACTTGCAGATGCATGCCTACAGTGATTCAGATTGGGCTAGTGATTATGACACTAGGCAGTCCACTAGTGGCAATTGTTTCTTTTTGGGTAAATCTTGCATTTCTTGGCTGAGCAAGAAACAATCTACAGTGGCTACCTCATCATGTGAAGCTGAGTACAGGGCAGCTTTCATAGCAACAGTTGAATGTGTCTGGCTGCGACGTCTATTTGCTGATCTTCATCTGTCTTTGGAGGGTCCTTCTCCAATTCTCACTGATAGTCAAAGTGCCATTGCAGTGGCAAAGAATCCAATGTTTCATGCTCGCACGAAGCACATTGAGGTTCACTATCACTACGTCAGAGAGAAGTTGCATGCTGGAGAGATCAGTATGATCTTTGTGTCCACACATGACAACGTTGCAGATATTTTCACCAAAGCACTACCACGTGAAAAGTTTGAGGCATTTCGCAGTGCCCTGAACTTATATCCGTTTGGTGATTGATCAGCCTTGTACATGACATTGGCACTGCAGGGGGGTGTTAGAATTATAGATATAATTCAGCAGTGACCAATGTAATTTAATAAGCTAGTTAGGGGCACTTTTCCCTCTTGAAGAGGTTTTTTCCCCTAACCGCAGTTAGTTCACTAACTATGGTTAGTGACTACTAAGGTTTTGTCACTAGGACAAAACCTTATCTCTCACTCTTTCAGTTGTACTCTCACACTCTTCTATTGCAACTAAGCTTTCAAGCTTTCAGCTCTCAGCTCCCTCTCTCTTGCTCTCTCTCTCTCCCCAATACTCACAAACATAGTGCAGTTTCAATCTCACAATAGTCACTCATAAGATTGAAAACCATAAACTCCATCACGCATAGCAGGGACTAGCTACTATGACATCCCCACTGACGCCATCAGCGCCCAACAGTGGGTGTAGACCATAGTATAAAAATATGCTCTCACACATACAAATCCACACACCCACACATACTTGAGCATCCATTTATACAAAGTCTTTGTACCGAGTTTCTGTCGGCACTCCAGAGGTGAAGGGCAGACTCAGCCATGACTAAGGCTAGCACTAAAGGAGAAGGCTAATCAAAAAGTAGTCCAAAATCTCTTCATTCAAGCTACAACTGCTTGTGAAGTCTAAACGATTTCATTTTAGTCTCTCCCAAACGAGCATCTCAATCTAGCTGATAGGGCAACGCACCATTTAAGATAGAAAGAATTATCGCAATACCAGCAGGCCGCAACTTGATGTTCACAAAAACGTCACATTCAAATAGCATACAGAAATAAAAAATGATGTTCTAGCAGTACACCACAGAATAAATAACAGACTTATTCATCAAAAAGGCTTGCAGTGGCCATTTGCATTCAAATGCAATTGTTGTGGAGTTGGAAAGTTAAATTCGACCCCATTTTTCTGTCAAGCTTGCAATCCCAAGCTTTGAACAAATGAAGTAAAACACTCAGTCAAACATTCATATGCACTCAGAAACTTGAGGTGCGTGTTCACTTTGCAGCATGTACCTTCCTGATAGCTTCCTCAGTAAAGGGATGCCAGTATCTCATGCCAACATACACCTTTGCTGGCAGATTCTTTTCTTCTAACGCAATTCGCAATGCATTGCCCTGCAAAAAAAGTCCAAAGGCTATATCAAAATCGTGAAATTTAAATCAGACTGAACAGCTCTGTATAGTCAATGGCTAATCTGAGCAGGCAATTAGACCAGATGGCAGAAACATCAACAATATTTGAAAACCTGTAATCGTGTTCCCCTTTATCATGTGATGGATCAAATAGCTAACTTTGAGGGAGAATGTCCACAAGCTTGCAACCAGAAGAACAAGTTTAACATGCACTAAAAATTAAAGCAGTCATTCCATATGGTGCTAAAGCCAAAAGCCATCCGTTTACCTCCTTCTAGATGTGACAATGCAGTGATGAGCCACATCTGCTCACAATGATACAGAAATGGGAGGGCAACAAACAAAGGAAACTCTCAGAGGAACCATGTACAAGGCAATTGAAAAGACCCCAAAGGACACACACAGCTTATTCAAGAAATCTTTCAACACGATGCCTAGAGAAAATCTCTGGTTTAACAAGGCTGGAAATTCACCAAGTAATGAGGGAAGCTACATTCAGGCTAAATTAGAGGGGGGGTTTGCTGAACAAGCAAGGTTGCAAGTAGACTGTTAGACTAAATAATGAAGCCAATATACGGTGTTAAAAGTGGTGCCCTCTCTTGGAAGTTCTGTCACCGACCTGCTCCGACTGCTGACGCTCTCCCACAACCCCATTTTCACGGTTCAGGCTACTCCCATTTCACTCGCTGCTACTTTGGGAACTGCTCTTCTTCCAAAGGAAAAGTGAGAATTGCTTGAAAGTTCGACAAAAATTTCAACTGGGGAACAACAAAGAACTGGGATAGAGGGGGGAGGGTCAGACCTTCCCCCAACGTAGGTTCATACTGAAAAGTTCTTTTGGTATGCCTATAAAAGTCTCTGGCCCAGCCTCCTTTTGCTGGGTCCTGCCCTAGCTACTATCCTGCGTATATACCCGACCTGACCGACAGACTGCCGAACCAGCCGGTGCTACTGCTGACGGCCGACTTGCTGCATGCTCTGACTGCTGTCTGCAGTCCAGCAAGATCTGCTATAGGTGCCTTTTTCTGCCAGCCTGCTTGCTCTGTTGCCGCCCTGCTCCAAGTGCTTTTCCAGACTGCTGCTGCACACCCATAGTGATGCAAAGGTTGTCCAACACATTGCCTGGCCCAAGGCAGCCTTCCATGAACCCCCTGATTGCATTTTTCTGCCCACATGTCAGCCTGCTCTGTGTTAATTGTGCAGCCTTTCTGCCAACGTGGCCTCTCTGTCTACCTCCCCCATATCCTCCCCATAGGCATTATCTATATGGTTCAGAGTTTTATGTGGATGTAGATCATGATACTCTGAAACATTTTTGTAAACAACCTGACTTGAGGGGCCGCCAAGCTAGGTGGGCAGAGCTCATGCAGGAGTTTAATCTAACGATTCGGTACCGAAGAGGAAAAGACAATAAGGTTGCTGATGCGTTGTCTCGCATTATGCACAACCTGAGTTTCACGGTATTAGAGAGTGCTCTAATGACCGAGATCAGAGAAACTCAGAAGGTGGACGAGTTTGTCCAGAGCTTATGGCCTAAGGCTCATGTGTTAAAACCCGGGGAAAATGAAAAGGATGACCTGGCATCCAGAGAAGGCCAAACTTATGCAAGATATACCATAAGGGATGGTATGCTAGTTAGGAATGGCAAGGTTGTAGTACCTGGTCAAAATGATCTCAGGCAGAGAGTCATTCGACAATGCCATGATAGCCCGTGTGCGGGACGGGAGAGCATTTCCATGGATTATATTGTAGGACTACCTGCAACACAAGGAGGGTATAATTCTATCCTTGTGGTGGTTGATCGTCTAACCAAGATGGCTCACTTCATTCCGACTAGAGAGTCTATTAGTGCCCCGCAAGTAGCGGATTTGTTTATTAGACATATATTTCGTCTGCATGGATTGCCTAGATCCATAGTGTCAGACAGAGATGTCAAGTTTACCGGTCACTTTTGGACAGCGGTATTTGAGACACTAAGGACTGAGTTGGGAATGAGTAGTGGGGATCATCCTGAGACGG
This sequence comes from Dipteris shenzhenensis, assembly GCF_047967505.1. NCBI lineage: Eukaryota > Viridiplantae > Streptophyta > Polypodiopsida > Gleicheniales > Dipteridaceae > Dipteris > Dipteris shenzhenensis. The sequence continues at coordinate 6,108,554 of NC_141605.1, forward strand.
ATAGTCAGACGGAGAGAGTCAACCAGACTTTAGAGGATATGCTGAGGGCATATGTGTCATTGAGGCAACATACATGGGACAAGTGGTTGAGTTTGCCTACAATGATAGGAAACATTCATCTACTGGGTTCAGTCCGTTTGAGCTGAACTATGGTTATAGACCAGCCAATCCAACTATAGTTGGAGTACCTCAGAAAGTGCCTAGTGCCGTGAACTTTGTAGTTCAGATGCGGGAGATGCTAGCACTTGCGAGAGCTAATATCCGCCAGGCTATGGATAGAGCCAAGGTGTATGCGGATGAAAATCGGTCTATAAGAGTATTTGAAGAAGGAGAAAAAGTTTTTCTCAGAATTCCTTCGCACTCGAAGTCGTTGACTTCAGGAGAGTGTGCTAAGTTATCACCTCGATACTGTGGGCCATGGTTAATTCTAAAGAGAATAGGCAGTGTAGCCTATAAATTAGAATTGCCACAGGGGTGTAAGGTGCACCCGGTTTTTCATGTTTCGCGCTTAAAGAAATTTTTGCATACAGGTGACTCACTAATCGAAGGTGTGGTTTTGTTTCAGGAGATAGAGGATATTGCAAGACGCAAACCAACAAGGATCCTGGACCGAGGAACAATGCAGATACGAAATCGGAAGATACCCACGGTGTTGGTTGCATGGCATGGTCAGCCTCTATCGGAAGCTACCTGGGAATCCGTATACCAGTTACGGAGGGCATTCCCAGATTTCATCATCGAGGACGCTGATGCTTGAAGAGGGAAGGAATGTTATGCTCTAGCCGAGATAGCATGACCTCGGATAGATCGGTGGGCATTTTCTCTTAGATGACCAACTTTTGTAATAGTTAATGTGCGTAATTAAATGGTCAAGAGAAGTAACTGCCAAGGTCCTAGGTGAGGGCGTAATGGCATTGACTAGGTAGTTCTAATAGGGCTAGGGCCTAGGTGCATCTAAATGTGCAAATTGCCAAGGGGCAATTGTTTTTTTAAAGGAACTCCAAGAGAGGGGTGAAAAAGGATGCATCTAAGTAAGGGCCTAAAATGAAGACATGTGGCCAGGAACTATCTAGGGAATTGTGGGTCTCAGGAATTTTGGAGTGCCATCGCCCGTGACTGTACTAACGCAAGAGAAGAACTTCAAGGGTGTGACAAGGCCCCCTCAGTTTTGCCCACCTACCACAAGGCTAACCAAGTTATCCGAGAGGATCTCATACAACTACACACATTCAAGACCTAGTTAGCTTCTAGCGAGCTTTTTGTGATGCTCAGCTTCTTAAAAGATCATTGCTTACAGCTGTTAGAGACACCAACTACCCATTAAGACTGGACGCTCTGAGGGCATACCTAGAGAGGGTCACATTTGCACTTTGTGATCTACAAGAGATTGAGTAAGAGGAGCACATTTGCTTTCAGATGCCCACTCATTACACCAATGAATTCTGACCCCTCTCCAGCCTCCTGTCACACCCGGATCGAAGATGTTTGGCAACTTCCATTCATGAGGCTGTATAACACAGAGACCAACTGCTCAAGGCACATCGACAAGATCAGGGTACTCAGCCCGACCCCGCACAACATGTGATCAATGAGTTTTCCAGCCCAGATAGCAAAGACCAGCAAGCCCCAGGGAGACGTCATAGCCAAGGCACAAAGCAAGAGATGCAACAGCCCCATTAGTGTGTTAACGCACAAATTAGACTTGGGAATCTTTCCTCCATGTAATCTAGACTGCTCTCCTTTGGGTCTTCGCCATACAAATATAAATCATCATTAGGAAGCACCCTCTCAAATTTCATATCCGCCGCTCGTTAAGTCTATCAACTACACTACCAGTAAATTCTAGTTCTTTACTATTCATTATAGGATGATGGAGCCTACCAAACCATAAAGAAATCATTTGAACGTTTAGCTTATTCCCTGAGACACATTAAAATTATCAACAAGCCTTCGAGATGATAATGGCATCCATACCATAAACCTTCACCTACATACAGCCATGACATAAACCTCAATTCGCAAAAATGCAGGTCTCGTTTAAAAAGGACACCAGCCAGTAAGAAAGTCATGTTAACGTTGCCTTATTCCTCAAGACACATTAAAATTACCAAACAGCTTGCAGCAGCAGCCAATTCTAGCATTATCCATTCTGCTCTCATTGATAATAAAGATCTTCAATCAGTAGAATCGAAAAATGTTAAGTTGAGCAATACAATATACAAACCAACAAGCAACACACCCACACAAGCAAAACACGTACACGGACACATGCAGGCAGACGCCCAACAGATACACATTCATAAGACTAGAATATTTCCAACCTCACAAATTATGATTTTTATAGAACAAGCAAAGGATCAAAGGAAAGAAGGGAGTTTGTAAGCGATTTTAGACATAATTATGCAGGCAGATGCCCAACAGACCTTTTAAACATTTAAAACAGGCTTTGTTTCATGTAAGAGGGGAGAGGGGAAGGGGGGGCACACATACACAGCATGAAACCGATAGCTCCATTGGGGTAAAAAAGTGGTCAATTGCCTGATCGTTCTAGGAGTGGGATAGTCTATACCAATGTTCATTTCAACTTCGACAATGTGACGGCAAGTTACATGCCTTATTAGGTTACAATCTCACCTGTTCTTCGGTTATCCTGCGCAAGGGTGAGCCTCCACCGATGGCAGCATAGCCTTCTTTACTTCTTGGAGCTCTCATCATGGATATGAATTGAGCCAAAGGTTTCTGGAGAAATCTCAGCAGCCTTGGTAACCGAATTATGTCCTGCATAAGCATATCCATAAAGCTCTTCTTCATACCTCTTATGACTTTCTTTGCGACCCCTTTATCTTTCCAGCCTTAAATTTGCCCCAAACTATAGAATGCCGCTTTAATACATACAGATATATATATATACATTTGTGCAAAACCTATACTTCAACCAATGCATCTACAAGTTAGACTCCTTACTGGATCTGCAAAGAGGTTGTAAAGGAACGGTTGCACATCCTCTAGAGTCTCTGGGCCCCCCAAGTTAAGTAGGAGAACTCCAACCTTCTCCTCCTGGTATTTAGACAGTTGTACTATCTCCTCAAGTTCCTTGTCTGGAGAAATTGCTTTAATAGCGAACACTTGGAGCCTATTTATATTGACGCATTTCCTCCGACAGCTCTTTGAATTCTCATTCGACCAGCCAGTGGCCTCAGGTGGAACTTTGTCCACAATTTTGAACCTGAAAGCACAAGAATTTACAGCCATTATGCAACGAAACAGGCATACAAATATCTATATTCAAACACTCAGTACAAAGAGCAAGACGTGGTAAAGATATTGGAGACAAACCCAAAGAACGGAATATAAAACGATTTGCTTCATGCAAGGGGCAAGATGGGGTCGGGGAGCACAGTAAAAAATATGCGTATGTGTCAATAAAAGAAAGACGTACAACAACAGGTGTGTCAATTGACATATTACAGCGATGCACACTTTTAACAGAAGCAGCGTACCGACACGAAGAGTGAGTTTTTTGAAGGAGATTTGCTCCACGGGCTAAAGTTGCAAAATAACAAACCCGACCCGTATCTATTTGCATGTTGTGCGTGTTCAAGCACAAATTACTCTCTGCAAGAAACGAGCGATTGGAGAATCAAATATAGACAAACTAATCGTCCGAGCGGTCGGCATTGACAACTTGGGCCGAAACACTGAAAAGGGACACGAGTTTTGGAGAGGGCTACATCATCAATTCTTGGACGAATGGAATACAACATTTGATGTTCCTAATAGAGGAGACATTAGCCGTCCGCAAATAAAGAGGTGCAACGGCTCCCTGATGAAAATGCGTTGGCGACTCACGTGGAGAAGGGGAATGGGCGAGCATGGCGGGGCGGAGCAAGGAGAGAGCCGGAAGGGGGGAGCTACAAGGCAGAAAGAATGCGAAGAAGGAATGAGGGAGCAAGGAGAGGTGAGATGCAAGGGAGGGAGGAGGAGCATGGCGAGGGCAGGGGAATGGGTATGGAAGAAGAAGGAAGCATGAGCTCCGAGGAAGAGACAGAGAGAGAGAGCAAGAGAGTACTCCAACAAGAGAGATTAATAGAGCCCTAGAATTTGGTTGGTCAGTTTTCAAACAATGCCTCTTTCTTTCTTTGTTTGCCCCGACACCCCATTTCCCTTCCCCTTTGTCCACCATAGCTTGCTCGACACTTGGCACCTCCTCACATATGTGGATTGGTCTACAAAAGTGCTTCCTTCTCAGAGTCCACCCCTCTCTCGGCATGGCCACGCAACCGTTGATTTGCACGATTTGCACCATGGCCGCTCATAGTTGCCTCCTAACACACCACCCTCGGTCATGCAACACCCTCACACAGCCTCTCTGTCAATTCCCTCCATGCCTCACCCATAACGATGCGCCTTCAGTTTTAGAGAAGGGCGATTTGGCAAGATCATTGATAGCAAGGATCCTTTTCCTAGGGGAGCTTTCCTTGAGGATCTAACCTATATTCTACTTCGTCAAGTTTTGCACATCAAGGAGCCATTGCTACAATAAATAACATGGGCAAACACCACTACCTCATAGAGCAAGAGCCAACTTATTCAAAATCAAAACAGCCAACCAACATCCATTATAAGTTCTACGAGTTGTGGACAAGTAATTTAACTTAGATTTGAGATGACTATAGTTTCTGACTAAATTATTTGATATAGCAAGATTGCCTCCCCACGGCCTAGATGCATTCAATTCACCATGGGCAAGCATGGGTGCCCATAGTCTATTACAACCCCCACACAATCTCTATCACCTCCCTCCATACCTCACCCATAATGATAGGCAATCGATGATGGCGAGAGGATATCCTTTCCCAAAACAAATCAATTTCCTAAGGGAGCTTTCCTTTAGGATCTAACCTACATTGCAAGTTTTTCCCATCGAGGAGCAACACGATACCATCATGGGTATCCACTAGCACTTTCCCTTGTCGTGATGCAAAGAAAACTATGAAGGCCATAATGTGCTTTCAAGAAGGTAAACACTAGAGCAAGGGCCAACTTATTCAAATTGAAATGGCCATCAACATCCATTATAAATTCTCTGAGTTGTGGATAGGTTGCTAAATATTTACTTAAATTGAGATAACTTACTACTTGTGACTAAATTACATGTCCCATAATTCAAGTTTGTTGCATGTAATGAAGGTCTATAGAATAAGATCATCACCCAAGGGTAGATCAAAGATAACTAACAAAGTTACCACGATCATCAATCACCTAACCTATTGCATCGATGCCAATCACCATCCCTACACCCAAGAATTCAAGTGATAAAAATGATATTAATGTCATTCATGCAGACTCTGATAAGCCAAAGTTTTTTTTATTAGATCATTAAGGGGGAGTTGATCATCGATAATCGACATGAAGTAATCAATTTGTAAAAGGTTGGTGAAGAGGTCTAGGTGAACTGGGTAGGTGAAGAGGTTGGGTGAAGAGGGTGGTGTTTAGGGAACATCCATCAAGGTGCAATGTTAGTGCAAAGTTTGTGCTTAGACTTGATGTTGCCTGCTTACAAAGGTGTAATCTACATTTTGATATCCATTTATTTGTTTTTTTTTGTCTCAATTCCCCCCCTCACATCCAACATTGATATGCTAGTACTTGGCACCTTGAGTGCAATACCACAAGTTAAGGACACTTGACCCCTTTCCTAATAAATAGGGATTAGTTATCTAGAGGTACGCTTAATTGACGTCCCAAGCTGAAAGAAGACTTAAACCGATTTTCAATCAAAAAACAAAAAGTGCATACTTGAGGCTAAACCAAATCTCAATTTCACATCCCTTGAGGCTAAATCAAATCTCAAAGTTCACATATGGCCAAAACTCTAAAGTAGTATTTTCAAGCATTCTAATAAATCAACCCTTTTGAGCACTCGTAGCTTCTTCATTTTTATTGTAAGGGGGTGGGCCATCAAGTATCAAGACTATAGAACTAATAGAGAAGTAGAAATGGAGAAGAAGAATATAGAAGAACAAGAAACCTGAAAAACTACGAGATAACTAAGTGAATCATGCCAGCACACAAGCATCACACAATACAAGGTGAGCCTACTGAGGTTTTAAGTGAGAATAAAGCCCGAAAGTCTTTGAAGACATGCATGGACCGAAATGTGGATACGGAGATGACATGCAACCTCGGTTCATATGCGGACGTGGCCAAAACACCCTTTTAAGGCATTATCCAATCGACTTCATTTGTTTAGAGAATGATCTTTAGAAGATTAACATACGAAAGAGACAATCAATGCAAGGATGTGATGCTAATTCCAAGAAGACTTTGCGGGTACATGTTTATATCACTCCTTAATAGTAGTGTAAGGAGTACAATTCGATCCAAGATAGTGGCTTCTTTATGTTCTTTTTGGGGAGAGTGCCTCAAGAGGATGAATTTGAACAATGGTTTAATTGCACCTATCAGAATAAGTGTAGTTTGTTTGACTACCGATTCATTGGAAAGGGCTTTTTCCAAGCTACTGTCCGAAATGTGCGAGAAAGAGACTAGTTGGTGGTGTCGAGTTTGGTTGGTTACTGGGGAAATTTGGTTTGTGTTATTCGATGAGTGTTGATTTCACCCCTAAGGAGGTCTTGTAGTATGAGTTCCTAGTATGGGTACAATTTCCTAACATTAGTGCACTACTGGTGTTTGAGCTAGAGAAAATTGTGTCGTTCCTTGGAAGGGTGCTCTATATACCTCCTCTTCATAATAAGAGGTCATTTCCCTGGGTGTGTTTGTTGTGGGATACGAGGAAGGGACCTTAGGAAGGCTTGAAGCTTATGCTTTTGAATCGGTGGAATGCTTTCATTGAGGTTAAGATTGGAAACTTCCCTAATGCTTGCTCTTTATGCATGCAGATCATCCGACCATTTTGACAAAGAATGTCCAACGTGACATGCAGAGGTATTTGAGCATTTACCAGGTCTTAAGGATGCCCACATGTAGCAGAGGCAAAAGATTTGTGACATGCATGTTGAAAAAGTTGACGTTTCAAAGGACTTTGTCATTCGGAAGGTTACTACACAAGAAATGCAAAGTGTTGAAATACAGAAGTCCTTGCATGAGCAGAGTTTGCTCCAAAAGGATGCCAAAGAAAATCCTAAGAGTGATAAAGTTTCTGGGAACAAAGGAAAGGATGCATTACTTTCATGAGGAGAAGGTCGATAAGGAGTTGGGGGATTGACTTAACAAGGAGTCCAAAAAACGGGAATCAGTGTGGGTGGCTAAAGGCAAAGCAAGGAGAGGAAAATCCATTAATCTTTTTTCTCCATTGGTGAAAGGGATGGATGGAGATTCTAACACTTAATAGGCATGTGATGAAGAGCAAGAGTCTTCCCATAGTCGCCATTACCTGGAACATTAGAGCCATCTGTTTGGCATGGAAAAAAGCTAAAGTTAAGAGGCTCATGATGAAGAAGAAGCTGCCCTTTGGGGTCTTGCAAGAACTTAAAACAGGTAGTAAACTTGACTTGAAGCTCTTGAGATATTAGGTGATTTGCAATTGTCCATTTATTGGGAAGGGTGGTACTATAATTTTGTTTAATTCACATTACACAACTATTTCAATGCATGAGGATGAAGAAGGTGAATTTTTAGTGTTGTACAAGGAAATAGTGTGTTTATTGTCTCAGTGTATGCTCCAAATAAATAAATGCGGAGGGCTTTTTTGTGGTAAAGATTGAGGGTTGTTTTGGTGGGCAAACAAGTGGTTTGTTTGGGAGACTAGAACAATGTATGTGATTGGACAAATAGATCACATGAGGGAACTGCTATGCTGAGACAAGAGAAGATCGACTAGGATATTTTTATTTCTTCTTGTAAACTTGTTGATTGGGTGGATTTTGAGTCGGTTAGTGCCTGCAGAATGTTTGTGTGGCATAATAGGCATGCTGACTTGAGCTGGAGAGCTATATGCTTAGACAAAATCTACTTTACCGAAGGTGGTTGGTGGTTGCAAACATAGTAGTTGGTGAAGTGATGGCTGAAGTAGTGTCTTCTGACCATTTTCCCCTAGTAGCAAGATTTGATTAGTCTCTGTTGGATGTATGGATAGAGGTCCTATTCCTTTCAAGTTAAACACATCGTTTCTAGGTGTACAAAGTAGGTGGAGAGAGGAAACAAGCTCAAGGTCCAATCCTGCTGCTCGGTGGAATTTGTGTTTGAAAGCTATAACTCAAGTGGTCAAAGACTTTAGTTAGAATAAGGTGAATTTTTTGAGAAGGTAGGAAAAGGAGGCAATGTGGGCGAGAACAATTGCCGAGATGCCTTCAAATGATACTTTGCCCCCTTTACTTAGCTCTGTGGAAATGTTCCTAAGATAAATTGAGCATAATAGATAAGTTATAGCCAGGATCCAATCAGGCCTGAAGTGATTGCAAGATGGAGATCGGCCTGTTGCATTTTTCTTTTAGGCTTATAAGGAGAAAAGGCTTAGAGAAACTATTTCCACAGTGATTAATGAAGAAGGCGACAAAGTGTTCGAGGAAGCTAAGATTGCTCAGGTGTCTTGTGAAATATTGCAGGTTTTGAGCCTCCTATAGTACTCAACTACAAGATGAGATTAGAAGTCTTTTTAAGTAATGTACAAAGATGTGTGTTGCCTTGCGCTTTGACGTTGCTCAATTGCAGAGACCATTCTTTAATGAAGAGATTAAGTTTACATTTTTTACAATGGCTAAAGGAAAGCCCCCTAGACTTGATGGGATCCCTATTGAATTCTACCAACACTTTTGGGATTGCTGTTGTTCTGATATGATAGTGTTGATTAATTGGTGTGCTGCCAAGGGATTTATGCCTACAAGCTTGAATGTGGGTGTATAGAAACTAATTCCCAGGAATCCAAATAAATCTTTACCTAGGCGTTTGATGCCGCTTACCATGCTTAATTGCATTTACAAGGTCATGGCTAAAGCCTGGGCCACCAACTCGATATGTAATATGTTACTACCCTCGTCCAAAATCTAGGGTATGGGGGGACAAGGTCCATATATAATATGCATGGATTTTCTTTAAAAATTTCAAATATGCAGGGGAACATGTCCCCCCTCCCACAAAATATAACTTATAAGGTATTTACCTTGGAAAATGTGCAAGATTTTAAGATTTGTACATATGTTTCAAAATATGTGAGGCCCAAGGGGGGGACTTTTGGATGAGGGGGGGTAAAACAAAAAATACACTAAATGAAAACCTATCTCCTTTCAAATTAATGTAACTTTTTCATGTGTTACCCAAATTTCAAGGTGTAAAGACATATTTGAAGCTCTTTAAGTGCAGAACACAACCATGTTAATTTGAATGATTTCTACTCATGGCATATTGTTAAATTCATCTCATACTCAAGATTTTGATAGGTTTTCTTACTAAAGGGAGTTGGTGCCCCAAAGGCTAAAGCAATGGTGAACATGGCAAATTCATTTTAAGCATAATCATCCATGCTAGGCAATATGGGTTTATTCATGGGACGAGCATCCAAGATGCAGTGCTTAATGTTCTATTAGGTATTCATCCTAGAAAGAGAAATTCATTGTGCTAAATTTAGATCTAGCGAAGGCTTATGATAGAATAAGCTGGGATTTCATTCTAGCTGCTATGGAGAGATTGGGCTTTGAATATGATTTCTATGCCACGACGAGAGTTCTATCCTTAAATGCCTTTGCAAGATGGTCCTTGAATGGATATCTAAGGCAGTCATTTGCTTTGAAGAGGTCCATAAGGCAGGGATGCTCATTAGCCCCTTGATTGTTTGCCATTGCCACTCAACCTTTGCTATGGCAATTGGATTATTTTCATAGTTTGGGTCACAACAGAGGTTTATAAATGCCAAATGATGCTTCATTTTGTACACAGTTCTTCGCAAACAATAACATGAGTATGCTTACTAGCAGCTAGGATAATATAAAGAATTTTCTTTTGGTGTTTGAAGAGTTTGCGGTTATTTGAAGAGGAAACTGATGTGCTAGGTGAAGAGAAGATTGATTGGGACGTTTTTATTTCTTCTTGTAAGCTTGTTGATTGGGTGGATTTTGAGTCGGTTAGTGCCTGCAAAATGTTTGTGTGGCATAGCAGGCATGCTGACTTGACCTAGAGAGCTGCACACTTAGACAAAATCTACTTTACTGAAGGTGGTTGATGGCTGAAAGCAAACGTAGCTAGTGAAGTGATGACTGAAGGAGTGTCTTCTGACCATTTTCCTCTAGTAGCAAGATTTAATTTAGTCTCTATTGGATGTATGGATAGAGGTCCTATTTGTTTCAAGTTACACACATGAATTTGCGTTTGAAAACTATAACTCAAGTGGTCAAAGACTTTAGTTAGAATAAGGTGAATTTTTTGAGAAGGTAGGAAAAGGAGGCAATGTGGGTGAGAACATGTTTGCTTACTGCTATTACTAAGATGTCTTTGGATGATACTTTTCCTCCTTTACTTAGCTCTGTGGAATTGTTCCTAAGAGCAATTGAGCATGATATATAAGCTACAGCCAATCGGCCTGAAGTGATTGCAAGATGGAGATCAGCCTGTTGCATTTTCCTTCTAGGTTGTTAAGGAAAAAAGGCATAGAGAAAATATTTCCACAGTAATTAATGAGGAAGGTGACAGAGTGTTCGAGGAAGCTAGGATTGCTGAGGTGTTCTTGCACTATTAGAAGTCTTTTTAAGTAATGTACGAAGATGTGTGTTGCCTTGCCCTTTAATGCTGCTCAATTGCAGAGACCATTCTCTAGTGAAGAGATTAACTTTACATTTTTTACAATGGCTAAAGGAAAGCCCACTAGACTTGATAGGATCCCTATTGAATTCTACCAACACTTTTGGGATTGCTATTGTTTTGATATAATAGTGTTGATTAATTGGTGCATTGCTAAGGGATTTATACCTATAAGCTTGAATGTGGGTGTAGTGAAGCTAATTTCCAAGAATCCAAATAAATCTTTACCTAGGTGTTCGAGGTTGCTTACCATGCTTAGCTAGCAGGGGATAGGCAAGGCTTGGCCTTGAGAGTATGAACTAGAAATGCAAGAGACTTTGTTCCAACTTTTTTTTAGGATGAACTGCAACCAGCCTTGGGCTGAGGCGCTAGATTTTGTAGTGATGGTCCACTGGGTGCTTCTGGTCCAGCTTGACTCAATTCTACTAGCCTATGAACTATAAATTAGAGTAGAACTAACATGGGATATAGCTCGTCAATCTGTATTTAAGTCCTATATACGAAGTCTTTGGACTCGTACTCAGGTGGTTGAGCTATGCCACCATTCTAACTCATTCCTTCAAACTCATTGAAACGCTATTTATGATTGGCTTGTTGACATTCCAATCCTTTAGCCTTCCCTAAGACCTCGGAAATGCACCGCCTGGCTATTCAAACTGGCAAAATCTCACTTCTACTCTCCTACGTGGTCTTGATCCAAGATCGCCTTGCTTGAGTCACAACTTGACCCGAGCTATTATGTTAACTAGGGATTAATAGAACCATTTCCTCTTAATTTTCTAGAACTCCATCGTTGCCTTCATCCCTTGTTGTGTCAAAGCTACCACGAGTCACACCATGCCCACCAAAAGATCCACATGCAAGGCAATCTTTGTTTTAGCCCAACTCGAATCTAATCTCTAGAACTCATTGGTGAGAGAAGATAATAGAAAATTGCCCTAGTGGATGTCTTGGCCTTGCTCTAATACACAAATATACCCCATGATTTGCTTGGATACATAGGTCATGGCATGCTTTAATTGAGAAACTTGTTCACAAAATGGACCTGACCCAATGATAGGGACCAACCATCTAGCTGACCATGAATTCACTGTGCTGGGAGAGCGGGCAGCAAATAACACCTCCTTCTCAGCATCAATCAAAGGGGAACACTTCATAAGGTGAGTCAAAGAGATGGGAAGATGGAAAATCATAGCAATGCACTCCATTGTGAAGGGAATCTCTTTCACCTTATTCATGAATTGACCTAAGCCTTGTACATGTCAGCACAACCCACACCTCATAAATGTCCACTTTAAACCACCATGGAAACTTGGAAAACCTTAAAAGTTTGATACATTTGATTGGTATGAATTGTAAGATTGAACATCAAGGAAGGGCTCCAAAGCATCAAACTCGAGTGCCATCAAAAAGCACACATATAATAGAGGGAATGACTAGGGTGAGGCTAAAGTGATAGAGAACAAGGAAATAAGGGCATATCAACCAAAACGCATAGAAGACAACGGAGGGGAAAACACAAATCATCAATTGATAATTTATGTAGGGGTATGTGAACAAAAGGAACTCTAAGAACTTCCATATGTAATAAAGATAGGCATTACCAATGTGATTGATTGATGAAAGCAGAGATAAATTTCTATGCGGGGCCTTAACTTGCCATAAAGCTCCTTGTACCCTGATGAGAAGTATGCTTTTGAATGATATTGAGACTACAAAACACAAGTGTGCATCCACATGGCAAGTGCCCCCAATGGTAATGCATAAATAAAACCAAAGCATGGCTTCAAACAGAACCTATTGATTATCTTCAATAGCTTCACATCAAAATTGATTTTGCCAACAATCCAGTAGCCATCACCCGAGATGTGATCCTATGCACAAATTAAACACTAGTACTACATAATCAAGCTCAAACATCCAAAACTTTGTATTTTTTGGTCAACCCAAATCTTGCATCTGCATTGAATTACTTTAGTTGTCCATAGATCATGCAGCCCTGATCTCCTATAAAGCCAACCAATAGTGAAGGGCTCCTCCTACGGACTCAACCATTCCCCCATTGCAATACAAAGATGGGGAACCACAAAATCCTTTGGAACAATAGCCTCCAGGCACTACAAACTCCATTGGAGCTACAGCCTCCAAGCCATGCATTAAAGAAAACATATTTTGACCGATCCTTTTTTAACTACTAGTAAAAAACTAATTTAACTACTAATAAAAAACTAATTTAATGACTAGAAAAGACAGCAATTTCAACCATCGCTGATCATCAATTATTTTGGTTGCAAAATATATTTCTATTTATTTCTATTCAACCACACTAGTTTAGGACAATCACATGACCTGTGTTTGATCTGAAACAACTCGGTGATATATTGCATAATGTTCCAACCATTGAGCTAGTTTAAGACAATCACATTGAGTCAAAGCCATCTTGGTTCAGAAATTAATTGGTATATGATCCGACCAACTTGTAAATTAAACTTAAATAATTTAGCTACTAGAAAACACAACAATTTCAACCACTAGGCCGGTCATCAATTATTTCTATGCAAAAAATATTTTTGTTCATTTTTCTTCAACCACATGACGATAATGACTCTGGCCATCAAATATTAGAACAAAGAAAGGTAGATGACCATAGCTCCAACCATCAATGATCTGAACTTGAGGAAGAGTCACATGATGATTCACATAAGAGCCACAAATGTGAAAGGTGTCAAAAGATTCAATATGATGTAATGGCACCTACCTGCTTCTCATGGGTAGTTGTGGATGGTTGCAAAGGTGAATGGTAGTACCCTCCAGAATATTAGATGGGTCATGTATGTAAATTCCTAGAGTCTCGAGAGTTTGGGTATTTCTTACTAGCAAGGCAACTCGTGTGACCTCTGAGCCGTTTGAATAGAATTGAGAATTCCAGCTAAGTAATAGAAGGAACCAATTTCCAAATTGTGTGCATACAAATATATTCTCTTTGTTTACAAATTTCTTTCCTAGTTGTGCATTCCCCCTTGCTCCCCATGCTATGTATCCATTGCAAACTGCAATTTGCACTTGTTCACTAAGAGGAAAACAACCCATTGGCTACGTATTCACTACACCATAATTTGCACTCAGTTGCTAAGAGGTGACCACTCTGTTAGCTATCTAGGAAAGGTGATTGCCCCATAAATGAGAGAAAAGCCAAAAGCCAAAGCAAAGCAATAATAGTTACACCATCTGCTTCAAATCCTAGTCAATTGATACAAATGGTGGATTATTTATACCAAATAGCACATAAACCAACTATGCCAATGTACTTGTCTAAAAAACTTTCACAACAACTATTGTGCAAATCCTAGGGTTGTCACAACTCATTGACCTTGATCTTGTTTTACTCATTTGTGATTTTGGATTCCAAAACCATGCGGCCCAATAGGATTCCGCTTTTAACTACAAAGGCACATTTTGGTGGATTCAAGCACAATCCATATTGATGACATTCTATCAAGCACTTGGTTAATCATCCAACTGTCCCCACTTTGTTTTGAACACATTGAAATCATCTATGAAGACTAGCAGAAGGAAACCAAGGCAATAGAGAGCATTCTTTAGTGCAAACACCATGACATTGATGATAAAACGAAGATGAGAGTGAGAGAGAGAGAGGAGTGCACAAGATAGGCTAACTGTACACTAACTGTATTCCGAGGAAAATAGGAATATATACATGGACCCCTTAGGGTCAGGGTTAGGGTTTGTCCCATAACCCTTACGGTGCAATTTACACACACCATTCTCAACACCACCTCGTAAATTGCACTGCATAAGAAGAGGGTGCTTTACAAAAGACAATTTTTGGATTTTTTGAATGTTGCATAAATGCAACATAAATAAAGGTCAGAAAAGATGCACAAGAGTGCGAAAAGAGCATAGCGGAAAAAGTATGTACAAAGGTGTACAACTTAGTGTCCACTTCCCCCTCTTACATTACAATTGGTGAAGACCAAGCTGATGTCGAAAGTGTGCAAACTTATCGATGGAAAGTGGCTTCGTGAAAATATATGCGACTTGTTCTTGTGTCAGACAATGTAGCAAGTCGATCTCTTCACTAAGAACTTTCTCACGAACGAAGTGATAATGCACTTCAATATGTTTTTGTTCAGGCATGGAACAGTGGGTTCTTTGCCAGTTGAATGTTGCTCATATTATCTAAATAGAGCACAGTAGGGCCTCCAAAAAGTATCTCAATCTCTGAAAGAAGCCTTCTGAACCAAATTGCTTCACATGTTGCATTGGTGGATCCTCTATACTTTGCTTCGGTGGAAGACAATGCCATTGTTGGTTGCTTCTTGCTTTGCCATGACAAAGCTGCAGAGCCAAGACTAAAGTAGTATCCACTGGTGGATCTTTTGTCATTTACACTTCTTGCCCAATCAGCATCTATGTAACCATGGAAGTGTAAGTCGGATGACCTAGCATAATGTAGTCCATGATCCCATGTACCATGAAGGTATTTGAGTACTCTCTTCACTGCAAGGAGATGAGTCTTCTTGGGATTCTGCATGAACTGGCTGAGCACACCAACTAGATAGGATATGTCTGGCATGGTGATAGTCAAATAGATCAAGCTGCTAATGAGTTGTCTATACTGTAGAGGATCTGAAGCTGGAGAAGTGTCAAGTGGTGACAACTTGATATTGCATTCCATAGGGGTAGGGAGCTTTCCTTCCATCATCTTCTTCCTCACTTAGCGCATATGTTATCTTCATAGTTATGGAGAGAAGAGAGCACATCCATCACCAGAGGAGAAGGAGAACCTCTTGTGTATCACCTCCACATCATATTGAGAATTTCTTCAGCAATATCCTCATAGGAATGCTACAAGCAAGTCACCTACTGAAGTTTGCCAGTCTTCCGTGGTGGAAAGATGTTTGGGATGAAGAGATGGAAGAGGAGATTTTGGATTCATATGATGAGGAAGACCACAGCCTCATCATCAATGACATGCACGTCAAGATTAGTTTTAGGCTACTCAAGAAGGCCTTTAAGCTGAAGCAGCATTCCAGCCCTTCATAGTTTGCATATGCCAAGAGGTGTGATGCCTACTTCACGGGCAACAACTATTGGGATGGGTGCCTTGGCTCAATGAATTATCTCTACCAGGTGGAGTAGGAACATTAGGGTCCAAAAATGATGAACACCTGGGGGTGAACCAGTAGGCAGTAGCAAAGGGTTGGAAGAGCAGGGTCAGGATGGAGGGAAAGGGCTGAGTGACCAGGAAGATAAAGAGCAGGACAAATGCATCAAGTAGAAGGCCCAAGAGCAAGAGAAGACTGACTAGGGAGCCAAGTAGAACAAGGGGCAAGATAAGGGCGAGAAAGGGGCCCTAGATAAAGGGCCATAGGCAAACAACAATGAAGGCACACATTTGAGCAACAACAATAGGACAATTTAGAGGGGAACAGTGTCAAGGGCACCTCCGAGGAGCCAAAAGAGGAAAGTTCAAAGGGGAACAACCAAAAGGGGACCTTCGATGTGGAGAAGGAAACTGCTAAGGGGATAGAAGGTAGTGAGACACCTGAGCAGCGAGAAGAGGAAGCCACGTCTAAGGACCAGAGGAAGGCCAGAGAGGATAAAGGTGATGCTGAGCCCACATAGAATGCCAATCAACAAAGGGATGGTACCACCTTGGCCACCATCACTTTGCCTCCTCCCCCCCTCTTGTACAGAGCCTACTACCCCATGCAGAACCATTCCCCTTAGACCCCCTACTGACAGAGAACAATCATCAGGATCGTTCTGCCACCAAGAGCTAGTGGCAAGTGCTAAGGGAGAATATGGTGCACATAGGATAGGCATTGTATTTCTTGGCAAACCACTGGCTCCGTCACATACTCGAGCACAATCTCTTTCTTCAAAATCAGTATTGGGAGGAGATGTCCATATTTTTTGAAGAGCAAATCGCAAGCCTGGCCGAGGCAAATCTGTCCATAGAGTGCAAGTCCCTCAAGTCTTGGTTTCATAGCTAGAGATGCATCAATTGCAATGATGGACCTGTTGGGAGCTTATTTAAATAGGAAACATCCATCAACCAAACTTCCACTAGCAGTAACCAAGTGAGGAAGGGGTAGTTGAAAGAGGATCCATTTAGGCAATTGACGTAGAGCCCAATTTTTTGATCAAATAGTTGTAAACTACTAAGGTCGAATCACAAGAAGCCGATTAAGTGATCAACCTCAACAAATAGCCCAAGATCAAACCTAGAGATAAATATTAGAATAGAAAACATATCAAAGACTAGAACATAGAGAGAAATGATCTATATTGCAAAATAGCAAATGATCAATACTAGAACATGCACAGGAACTTTGAGGTGGAGAAACACAGATGTGGGAGTTGCTCAATGAATGTAGTAGTCCACCCACAACAAGAATTTGAGCCAAGTACTATAACATTCTTGAAGTCTCTTGAGCGAAGTACAATAAAATTCTTGAAGTCTCATGAAAATAACTTGGATTACTTCTTCACATTTCATTGTCTCACCCACTAGCAAGGTGTGTGGTGATGTTTTTGAGTCTTATTATATATACATGTCCAGATTCATTGCTATGTAAAAGGTTTGATTGACTTGAAAGTAATATAACATTCATCAAGTCTCTTGAGAATAACTTGGATTTCTTCTTCATATTTCATTGTCTCATCCACTGACAAGGTGTGTGGTAATGTCTTTGACTCTTAGTATATATGCATGTCCAGACTTATTGTTATTCAAAATGTTTGATTGATTTGGTACCATAGTGTCAAAGTGCTAGAGGTGTTCCTTGATTCATACAAAGATGCAAATATATCCCAAGCTTCTCTTGATATTTTTTCTATATTTAATTGACTAATCATAAAATCATGTACATTTTGTTCTATCAAGTCATAGGCATACTGGTCTTTCTTATCCCATTAAAGATGACCTTTGGCAATGTCATGATATTTGTCATTGGATCACCATGTATTCTAGGTAGGGAACCATTTGCATATTCCCATATACATATCTTCATAATGCCATTCAAATGATCTTGGCAATGATGTTTGGTAGTGATAGGATATTTGTTTTTGGATCATGGTGTGAACTAGGTAACGAACCATCCACATATTCCCATCTACAATTAGGGAATAAGTGAGAGCTTCAATGAGGAATAGAAGACAATGAAATTTTCTAAAGAAGACAAAGAAAATGAAAAACTTGATGAACCTAGAAGTGGCATCCAAGAAAATGAAGGTTAATCAAGCATTCAAAAAGTGATTGTAAAGATAGGGTTTCAGAGATTCCATGGAGGATGGTGATGGAGACAGTGATGGTGAACTGTGTCCTTCACAATCTAGGCTCCCTTTCCTTCCTCTTAGACCTGAATACAGTCCCTTCCTCTGACCTTTTTGTCTCACACAATGGTCACTTCACCACATGCGACACTCATAGAGAATCCCTCGTTCCTCATGCACGATGTGATAGTGGTGGCTGCGCCTTTTTGACCTTCTTTTGGAAGGGAATACTTCGGTCCTAACTTCACTGATCTCACATTCTTCCCTCCACTAGGGACAACTTTCCTGCTGCACCTCAGTAGAATGTCGGAGATGAAAGTAGAGAAATCTGGGCTTCTCTTCGTGGTTCCCAAGAAGGAACCCAAAGAGGAACCGTTGAACAAGGAAACACCTTCAACTTCTCAAGCTAGTAGGGAGGAAGTAGGTTGGGAAAGTCAACAGGTCGTGGTGCTTTCAACTCTGGAGCACTGGTTCCTAGCCACTCTAGATAAGCTATAGCACCCAACTCCTTGTACGTGGGGGCTACAAAGTAGAGGGCGCTTCTTCTCAGCTCCCTTCAAAAGGAAAAACCTTTTGGTAGCTCTCGGACAAGCAGGAGTACAAGAAGCAAAACACTAGACCCAGACCTCAATTGCTGCGAAGCCATTGCAAGAAGATGGTCCGTTGTCCTCCAAGAACTCCCACAGAGACAAAGCTGACACCGCCTCTATCGATGGCACAGAGTCAGGAAGCCGAGCACCTGAAGATCCACGAGACTTTCAAAAGCCAAGATCAAGCCTTCCAGGAGAGAGGACGTCTATTGGACTAGGTAAAGTTGTCGTTGCACAGGTTGATGAAGATCTACTTGAAGAATCTGTCAAATGGCTTGACTTACATGCACTCATCGGGTATCTGCATGGTCCGTGTTCCCCAGCTACATTTCTTGAGAACTGGTTTAGAACCAATAGGAGTAGGAGAGGAAACTTAGTCACCAATTTTCGCTTCCTAAGATGAGAATACTTCATTTTTCTCTTTGAAAAAGCCGAACATGCTTTGAAAGTACTTCTTCATGGCCTCTGGACCGTGCACAACTAGCCTCTGTATTTGGATAAGTGTTCTTTGTACTTCAGCTTAGATAGCCCACGTTCCACTATTCTCCCGATTTGGGTAGAACTTCTTGAGTTGCCTTTCTCGCTCTGTAATCAAGCTGCTTCAATTTGCAGTAGCCTACGAGAGGTAGTCAGTGTCGAAAGAGAGCAGTTTGGTAATCCCAGGGGCAATCCTCAGGTCTGTGTGCAGCTAGATTTAGCTGAAGAGCTACTTGAAACCATTGTAATCCTCAATTGTAGGGGTGGAGTGATCTTAGAACAACAACTTTTGTATAAAATCTTGAGATTTCCCTTGAAGCGATCCAAGCCCAAGGGGAATACTGATCCTCCTCAGGTTCTCAAGGAAAAATGGACTTCCAAATAGCTTGAAGCTCCCAAACAATTGGAAGCTCCTGTTCGTCTAATCAGCCCAGTTAAACCCAAAAAAGGACGGCACTCTGTTGCCCAAACCCAAGCTTACTCCTGACATCCCGATGAAGAATGCATTTGAGGTGTTATCAGAGAGGTGGTTGAACCCAACCTCCAGCTCATTCCCAAGCTTAAATAGGGAGAAGAATGGGCCAAGGACTTTGAGGATGAAGTCATTAAGAGCAATGATATGTTGACAAAAGATCTTGATGAATCGAAGGAATATGTTCCTCTTCCCCCTGAACCAGATAAAGATACGATGGTCAAAGGTAAACCTATAGCCACGGCTCACAGCAGTAAGACAAGACTGTCTACAGCCAAAGGTCCTACTGCGTATGCAAGTAGCCCAAACCCCAAGGCCAAAAAGGGGCAAAAAAAGCATGGTAAGCAAACCCATTTCTTTTCTATCCCTGAACATTCATGGTCTCATTGACCCCAACAGGGCAAGTTTCTTGGTTGAGAGATAATTCTCTTTCTTCAACTTTTTTGGCTCTACAAGAGGTTAAAACTATAGAAGAAATTCTAGACACAGGACTCAAGTGTATTGATAAGAGGAGGACTTGGTTTGCCATCTCCCTTGAAGAAGGTAGAGGAGGGTGTGCTATTGAGATTTTGTCACACTATTCCCAAAGCGTCTTGGATGTTGTGGTTGACACAGACAACGGATGGATTTTGTTGAAATGCCTTCTCAAAGGAATAAAGTTCTTGTTAGTGTCAGTGTATTCACCTACTACAAGCTATCATGAGAGATGTACTACTTGCTCACTACTTGGCAATCCTTATATGATCTAGGTGACGAGGTTGTTGATAGGAGACTTTAACATGGTTGAAAGAAGCTCTGACAGATGGCTGGGTAAAGGCACCACATTAAGAGGTTTTGAGCTTCAGTCATGGAGCGACCTTATAGATTCTCTTCAGTGATTGACATGATCTATGCAAGGGACTTCACTTGGTCCAATAGGTACATAGGGGAGTCAAGCAGAGAAGTAAGACTTGACAGAGCCTATCTTTCTGAGACTCTCCTCCAAATCACCTCTAGCTACAAAAGTACTGTCTACTCCACGTTTTCAATCTCTGATCATAAACCACTTTTAATTCAGTGCGACGTTGGTTCAGGAACTAGAGCCTCATCTTGGTTTAAGGTTTTAACCCCAGCCTTTTCCAGCTAGGTACTGTACAATCCAAAGTGAAGGAGTTGTGGTTTGCCCCCAGACACAGTGATGAATCAGCAGGGCTAAATTTTGGCTACAGAACATCCTTAAAACATAGGAAATACTAAAGTAGGCTAGAAAGCTCAGGGACAAAGTCTGTCATAAGAGACCAGATGTTGTCCAAAAGAGTCTCAATACTCTTGAAGCTCACGTGCATAGCAGAGATACTCAAGTGCAAATTGACCTCCGCCTTGCCCTTGAAAGCATAAGTTATTCTTCAGCTAGATTATACACCAGAAGATGGGGGGCAGGCAAACTTGATAGACCCACCAAAGAAACATTCAAGCTCATTCGTAGGAAGAGAGCTTTAGAGGAAATTCCTTTCCTCGAAGTTAGTACAAACAGTTGGGCACATTCCGACACTAAAAACAGAGACTTCATATGTGAACATTTTAAGAACGTGCTATCAAATACTATACAATTAGATGATGGAGTGGTTCGAGCAAGAAATAGATGCCAGTCTGCACGAGGAGTAGTCTCACATGTCTGGATCATTAGAGTTTGGAGGCCCCTCTTATGCTGGGAGAACTCAAGGAAGCGATGCTAGTCATGAAAGATGACAAAACCCCGAGAGAGGATAGTCTACCGGTCGAGTTTTACAAGGACTTTTGGGATTGGATAGGCCCCAGACTCCTGGAGGGGTGGTAGGAAAGTATTTCTACTTCTTGTCTTCCTGAACACCTGAGCAGTGGAATAACAAGCTAATTCCAAAAGAATGAAGAAAGGATTTGATTAAAAACTGGAGACCACTGACTATGCTTAACTACAGCTACAAAATCTTTGCCAAAGCTTTAGCCCTAATAATTCAACACAAGATGGATAGATGGATTTTGTAGGAACAGAAGGGTTGCATAAAAGGGAGGCACCTCCTAGAGGCTATTGTAAATATTTGGGAAGGCTGTGAACATGCTAGGGAGTTGAGTCAAGATATTTGCTTCATCAAAATAGAATTTGATAAAGCTTATGATAGGCTTGACTGGGAATTCTTAACGCAATCCATGAAAGACATGGGACTTGGGCCGAATTTCATCTTCGCGGGCGGTCAAACTCCTCAACCAAGGTGTGCATTAATGGTGAGATGTCCTCACCTTTCCCATTGAGAAGATCCATTAGGCAAGGTTGCCCCATTTCCCCTCTCCTCTATGCCATAGCATCTGACACTTTGGGTTGGTTGCTCATTGACAAAACTTCTGAGGGAATAGCCAAAGGACAATTGCTTTTTGGAAAGCAACTGGTTATGCAATAATTCGTAGACGACACTAATCTTATGCCTAGAAACACCACTCGTGACATGAGTGAGGTTATGGAATGCGTGGAAATCTATCGTTTAGCCTCAGGCTCATCACTCATCAACCATAACAAAACGAGATATTGCACCCTCAATGGAAAGCCTCAAGTTGAGCTGGATTGCCTGGGGTGTCAACTGATCGAGAAAGGCACATTTTTCAGATTGCTTGGCATACCCATGGGCTTCAAAGTGTCCATGACAGAACGATGGGACTGGGTGCTAAACAAATTCAGTGCTAAGCTAGAAAAGTGGAGAGGATTTCAAGCCAATCTGGTGGGAACACGAATGGTCCTCGACCCTTGCCTTTATCCCATTACCATTTTCTACTTGTCTTGTTGGCACCCAAGTTAGGCGGGTCTGGACAAGCTTATCTCCAAGTGCAGATCTTTTATGTGGGGAGGATCTCACAGGATTGCCAAAGTTAGATGGAAATTTTACACCCGACCCAAGAGTGAAGGAGGACTAGGGGTGGTAGACATCAAACAGGCGGCTGCAAAGTTAGCTGCTATGTGGATTCTCAAAGTCCTCCTAAGCCATGAGCTTTTGATTAGGCTGCATTGCTAGTATAGAATTTCAAGCATATTCGACCTGTCAGAGCTAAGGGGTGGAAAAAATACCCAATCTTGTATGTTGTTTTTTGTCTTGAACCCTGCTCAACAAAGGGAAGTGACTTATGGAAATCTCTTTGGAAGGCACTCGAATCAACCAAAACCCAATTGCGTTTCTTCGAGAAAGGCTCCTTTATGAGGCTGGACTCCATATGGGCTTTCGCAATACATAGAAATGCTTTACTCAGCAACAATGATTTTCTTAGAGCTTGCTTCCTTTTCAACAAGGGCCTCCAATCTTGGGGTCAGCTGTGGCAAAGGGATCAATTCAAATGGAAAACTATGCTTGAAATGAGGAGGGAATTCAGACTTACCAATCAAGATGCGCTCTTTGTCACCACTAGACTAGCACTTTGGGAAGGAGACATATAGTGGAAGGAGGACTCAGTGCTTAACTACACCTTAGAGTTTAGTTGGATACTCTCCCCCCACTTGCTTCCTATGCCTACCACCTACGATGATATTGAAGGCATGATCCTTGTTCTAAATTCCCGTTGGAACACCTCCGACTCCGCGCATTGTTGGAAGTGGAGATTCCGCTTTATTTGGTCAAAAGTCATTACGAAGAAGATGTAAACCTAGCTCTAGCTCGTTATGTATAAGGTGGTTTGGACAAATGCAAGGGGGCTGAGGATTGGAAAAGGTGATGGCAAGTGCCGACGCTGTCTGGGATCTCAAGAAGATGTTTTTCATTTATTTGTGGAATGCCCTTCAGCTAGGAAAGTCTGAAAAAGAGTGCAGTTACAATTAGGAGATGGCAGTCAATTGGAAAGCAATACTTCTTGGGGATGCATCAAAAGTCAACCACACATGATGGGCACTCGTGCGGGCACAAGCTTTGTGGTTTGTTTGGTTTTCCAGAAATGAATTTCAATTCAATGCGAATATTACGGACGCATAATATCTGTTTTTTGAATGGTTAGCAGGCATCCCGAATCTATAACAGTGACCTCGAACTTTTCTTCGCAGAGATCAAGATCCATGAACAAGAGCACCTCAAGACCTTCAACCAAGAATGCCATTTCAAGGGATCCATTTACTATGAGACTTGATCTTGTTAACGATAATCAACTGGATGCTTTAGGTTATGTAGAGCTCTTGATATAATTGTAATTTTTCGGTCATGAATGTATATCTTCTGAACTGCTTATAATATAAACCTTTTTTCTCAAAAAAAAAGAGAGAAAGTGATTGTAAAATATTTTGAGACTTAAGAAGTTAAAAATAATGATTAATAGTTTCTTCCAATTATAAGATAGTAGGAGTGGTTTATAATGAAATATAAAAATGCTCCATAGGCTAGATATTAAATATTTACCTAAATAGGGCCAAGAAGGACACCCCATTCTCCCTTTTTATGCAAGAGATATTGACTAGTATGTTTTGGAAACATGGGGCTGGTAGAGGTGGAGAAAGAGGGACTTTGATGATTTGTAATGTGGGTACTCCATCACTTCAAGCATGCTATTGGTGCATAAAGAAAATTACCAAAGTAGATATTTTTATGGAAGTCATTTTATTGAGGAAAACAAATAGAGATTCAAGAGATCCATGGTGTCCAAAAGAGTTATCATGCCTTGTTGACCTTATTGACTTTGTTTGGGAGGATTCTTTGGATGACCTAGTCAAGAGGGTGAAGGTGTAGAGTGGAGAGTATATGTCACTGGTGCAGAGATCCCTCACACCATAAGACTATCAGGTGATGATGGCTTTTGTAAATGATAAATAAGGAAATGTAAAGCGTCAATTGATATGAAGTGGTTGATATCCATAACTTTTTTGGTATATTAATATCTTGGATGACAAAAGTAAGGAAAATATCCTACCTATGCCACACACATTCTAACTCAAGAGGAGCATGCCGTACATCAAAGGGATTATAGAGTCATTTGAGATCATAGTGTGTGATGTTGTGTGGAAGCCTTTTTTCAATTTGAGCTGAAGTTATTACTCCTAGCGGTGCTTTCACCTCTTGCCACTCTGGGTCCCACGGAGTTGGGTATTATAGAAGGATCTTTCTCAGAATTGAGTACTATAGGGATTAGCGACGGCTTAAAGGATTGTAACAGAGATGCTTGAAGGCTTGATAGCTCGCAGAAAACTGATAACGGTGGCCTAAAGGCTTAAAGGAATTGAGTACTATAAGGATTAGCAGCGACTTACAGGATTGTAGCAGAGATGCTTGAAGGCTTGATAGCTCGCAAAAAACTGATTACTTGAAGCTTCCCCTATTGCCACAAGGAGTATTATGTTGTAGATGTGTTTAGTGGTGGCATTGTGACCGAGTAGGCAATACTTTCAAAGTGGCATTGCATTTTTCTTATGGCCACATATGAAGAGGTGGATGCATTGGATGCAATGTGCATGATTGTGTCTGATAGAAATGTAAGTTGTAGGAATACATAGGCTTGAATGCAGATTCAACTAGAAGCAAAAAGCCTCCCAATTGGATGTTCCATAACTATAAGCACCCAAACATTAATTGTATAATCTAACCTAGCAATGTTCATTACTGGTGATAACATATACGCCATCATGAGAGAGCTAAGGGAAAGGCAAAAAACCTTTCTTCATTGGCTATAGCATTGGAAAGTGTGGATCCAAAATCAAATTGAAAGGATAAAAAGCCTCTTCATTAGCTAAAACAATGACAAAACAATGGTTTGTAAGGTATAATGCCATACATTAGGCTCATGTGGAGATGCCAATGGAGACAAGGATGGGGGAATCTTCAACCCTTAGTTTGTCGGTCACAACTCCTAAGGAGTGCATACAAGGATAAAATTGGGTTGTGCATATTCATAGCTCCTTCAGTAACATAGGACTAAGGTGAGTAGGTTAAAGAAGCAGATGGGGGTGTGTGTGAGAGAGAAGAGCACACACAAGATGTATTGTACACTACATATATCACAAAGAAAATGTGTGTGTGTAAAAAAAATTTGCACTTGGTTAAGAAACATTGGTTGAACTCTTTTGAACTAGGTTTGGGTCTTGAAGATGCAATCACATCCATGAAATATCTACTTACTTGTCGAAGCTGGTGTCATATGATACAAATGTGAGTTGATCACATATAAGTGTGTCAACATAGACTAGAGGATAAAATCTAGAGGATTTTCCACAAAGAATGCTTGATAAATACAATAAGCTAGAAAATATGATGTGCAAACTTGAAAGTCTTTTGTTGTGTATAGGAGATTGGGTTGTTGCCTTGAGCTACTTGATGTTCTTTGTCACATTGTGATGTGTGATGATGATGTATACTAGAAAACCTGATGTGAAACTTACTTGTCTAAGCTGGTGTCATATGATACGAATGTGAGTTGATCACATATAAGTGTGTCAACATAGACTAGAGGATAAAATCTAGAGGATTTTCCACAAAGAATGCTTGATAAATACAATAAGCTAGAAAATATGATGTGCAAACTTGAAAGTCTTTTGTTGTGTATAGGAGATTGGGTAGTTGCCTTGAGCTACTTGATGTTCTTTGTCACAAGATGATGTGTGATGATGATGTATATGCCAATTATACTAGAAACCTGATGTAAAACATATTAATGTAGCAAGATTTGTGTTGCTATTTTTGTCTAAGAGGGCTACATGTTGAAGTTATGAACTAATGCAACTGTTATTCATGATGTACATGGACCTGTTGGATGATTATCTCCATGAAATGTCGAAATGCTATTATTTTGAGACTAGCTTGTTACAATATCTAATGAATGATGGATGTTGGCAATGTGCAAGCACGATGACATTGATATAGGTTCAATGTTGGCTAGTGTTTCACCTTTGTTTGAATGAAACTACACAAAATAAAGACATGTCTTCAAAGGTCTTGAAGTTTGATGATGGCCTACTTTGCATAATATTAGTCCAAGTCCACTATAAGAGTTGTATGTTGATGATGGAAACTGAGGTCCATTTGTTACAAACTAAGTTCACCTTTTGCAAAGATTTTATTTCATAAATGGACACAAACTTTCCATACCTTGCGAATATTTGGCGTGATTTATTGAAAAGGCTTGATCAATGGATGAAAATGTACCATTGTTGGCTTCTAAATCTAAATCATCTTGAAATAGTGGATTGGTATAATTTGTGTTGGATTTCATGTTTAAGCTCTCACAATTTGAAGTTGGATTTGCGAAACCATCACATATTTGGCCAACTTTTGATTGAGTATTATAGACTTGATCTTGATCTCTCATTGCTTGTCTCATAGTACATCATGCTTTTATTCATCAACATCCTCATAGGTAGTCCTCCTAGATCGACCACATACTTAATTGGAGATTCATGCTCCTTGACAAGGGTTTCTAATAGCTACAACATCTCCAAAACAATCAATTTTTTGGAGAATCCATTTCAAATTGATCGCATGGTCAATTTGATGCTTGTTTAATGAGACCTACTCCCAAACATTGCACTAAACTTGTGTGCTTTTTTCCTTTTCATAAAGGGTATATGTATCAATTCACAATGTCACAAAGTGACAAGAGATATTGAGTATGTATGTCTAATCAAAGCATGGGAAAGCAAAAAAGTTTGGAGGTGCAACTCATCAATTATCACATACAATACTAGGTTGTTTTGCAAAATGCTTTGTTGTTGAATGATGATCCACCAAAATGCTTTGTTGAAGGAATGGTACATCAAATTCCATTCAACAAGGCGAAAATCTATAAATAGGGTATCAAGGCAGTAGAAAGGCAACATTTTGTGTGGATCGATGTGGGTCATGCTAGTTTTAACCGTTGGGGAATGGATGTAAATTTGATACATGTTGTGTGCCTTGCATCGAACTTCCATATCCAATTAAGGAAGAGGCTATGGGCACACTTATGTGGTGACACACATTCAATGTGGCCACTAATAGAGGAATAGAACAAGGCATCTACAATAGCTCTATTCATCAAGATTTATCTAAATACCTAGGTTTAAGCAATTGTAGTGTTTTCTTCGAAAACAAATGTGTGTGTGTGCGTGCACATGTGCACATGTGACAGAGATAGTTTGGGCAATTGCATTATTTGCTCTTCGGACACAACATGCATGTGCATGCATGTGTGTGTGTGTGTGTGTGTGTGTGTGTGAGAGAGAGAGAGAGAGAGAGAGAGAGAGAGAGTAAACTTGATGTGTTCATTTTCTTGGGATTTCATGCACAAGAGCAATGTTGGGTGAGGCATTTTTGTTATGAGCCAATCAATAATGAAGAACTAGGATATTATCTTAGAATAGCCATATTTTACACACTATTGCAAAGTGGATGAGAAGTAACCCCCAACATAATGGAGGATGAGGGTGGTCAAGTGCCCAATGCATCTTACATTTGCATATGGGAGTAAATTAGATTTCAATTCACAAGATGACACATTTGATGATGCTTTAGAATGTCTCACTTTTGAGTATGTCAATGATAGTGCTAGAAGTAGCAAAAAAACCTTACTGGATGGGTGTTTCATTGATAGATTTCGATGGGAACATTTCATCTAGAAATTATAAGAAAATGAGCATGCAATGTTGGGCTCCTACAAGTGAAAGGCAGGTGGTGCAGTGATGCAATGAGGTATAGAAAACGTTGGACCAGGCAATGAGGGAATTCGACTTGAAATGATGGGAACATATGGATACAATTGTGTGGAGATCCTATTGAGAACTACCAAGGATAATATACCACGAAGTGCTTATGAGAAAGCACAAGAAAATTGAGCATGCACTGTGCAGAATCTACGGCATGTGCCAGGCAGATATATATAGGAACATTCAATACCAAAAATATACATATTGATTTGAGTGAGCTTAAGCTGGGTCGACAGGGAACAATAAACAGAATACAAGTCAACAGCGCACACACAGTTTGACTTCTTGACAAGAAGGTTATGGTCCAGACACCATAAGTGACATCACACAGGTAAGGTCAAAGCTGTAGAACCTTCAGCCCCAAACAGTACTTCTAACTTATCAGCCCACCACCTCACAGCGCTTAACCCATTTTGACAAAATCACTCAAGCAAGAATGTCTCAAAAGTCTTTCAAATTTTGTATGCAGCCAGCCGCCAATGTCATATTTGATCCTCCTTTGGGTTATACAAAAATAGACTGAAAATGTAAGAATATATGACAGTTTGAAAAGGCAATGATACATCACAGATATAAACAGGCAACAATGTATTGACCATTGAAAAAGGCAACCAATACAGTATTGGGCAGTAGTCCTTGGATCAGGGCTACTGAAACAGGATTACTTTTATTTTATTGCCATGCTCTGAACATATCTGTTTTCACCTTGTGTCCGTCCCTCTCGTGCTCTCTCTCCATGTCCTATCTGTGTTCAGTTTTGCTCCTCCCCCTCTTTTGTTCCTCTTCCTAGGCTTCTCCCTTTTCTCTGTCTACCTCTCCTCTTTATCTTGGAACCCCAGTGTGGGCCCTTCAGTTAAACTTCAATCATTTTTCATCTTATTTGTGCCTCTCCTCCTCCTCCCTTTTTATTCTGTACCGTCTCCCTGCAGCTCGTCTCCCAAAGGAAAGGAGAAGAGTAGCAGTTAGACGATTGTGGTAAAAGCCAGGGAGACAAACAGAGAAATAGAAATATCCACAACAGCTAATAAGATAAGGATTGAATGTAGCTGTCAGAGACACATCAAGGAAAACAAAAGCAGCTTCAAAATATGCATGCTCTGGAGTCAAGTAATGCTATACATTTAAACAAAAAACATTAGTTAATAATTAAGGCACTAGAAACAGGAACAAATGAAGAATTGGTCCACAAAAGGCTACTCCATAGTGATATCAGAGTTGTAAAGAGAAGATTCATCTGCCTTCCTCACGGCATATTTCAAGATCTAATCATACGAGAAGACTCACTCCCGGAGTAGTGCTGCTTCTTCTCCCTCATAGTTTTGCACCAAGTATGCTGCTGCAGGAACCGCTTCAACTGGGTAGATCTCCAAGAACTTCATCCACTTCTTTTTCTTAGAGTAACACAGGAAAACATAAAAGAAAAGGCCAATAAGGGTGGCCACAAGACTGACTAAGATCACTTTCAATGACGAAAGAGTTATCACAAAAACAAGCAAAGCAGATGGAGGGAGACACATGAAAATGACTCCAATGGTGCCACCAGGAACTTGGAAAGGACGGGGATGGGAAGGGTCTTTGATTCTCAGCCAGACGAAGGCTGCAAATTCCAATAGCATTCCACAACTATAAAGAGCATTTGCAGCCTGTATTATCTCTTGAAATGACATGAAACAGAGAAGAATTGCCCCACACGCAGAAAGCAGGATTCCAATGGTTGGTGTGCCATACACTGACCGAGAGGAGAGTACAGAGGGCAAGATTCCCATTTCTGCCATTCCCAACACTTGAAAGGAACTGCTGCTCATTTGTGCAGCGAACAATCCTACACATGACACAGTTGATCCTATTTCCACCCACCACTGCAACCAAAGGCCACCAAGTCGCTCGGCAAGTACTGCAAAGTATCCATCGACCCATTCACTCCTTACTACCTCAAAGGCACCAGTGCCAGCGAGGAGAGGTATAAGATAGCAGGAACCCACCAGAGCACCTGCGCCCAGAAGAGCCCTTGGAAAAGTTTTCTGTGGCTCCTCCACTTCTCCTGCTAAAGTGCTTGCATTATCCCAGAAATTGAGGTTCCAGAAAAGTGTGTTCAAGTACTGTCTCCAATCCACATTATTCAAGTCAACACCCAACCATCTGGTTGGTTCTAATCTGGGAATCGCAAAACCAGCCATGACAATGTAGGGGAGAAGGCAACATATTCCCAAAATAACGGCTGACCAACCAACAATAGTCAAGCCTCTGTAGTTCAGATACGTCAGGAGACTTGTAAAAATGAAGATTCCTAAAACTCTAGGTAATCCAGCTCCCACTGGTGTAAATATGGATTCGAGATAATCAAGGCAGAGAATCGGATATGTAGCGTTGTTGATTACTCCACTTACCCATTTCCACCATCCTTGAAGGAAACCTAGAAATGGCCCGAATGCAGCGGTAGTCCAAAGTACATACCCTCCATTCTCAGGATAAGCTGTGGCCATCTCTGCTGTAATCAAAGCCTCAGGGATACTCCATACGAATGGAAAGAGTATAAAGCCAAGGAGAGCTAAAAGCGGCCCGCCAGCTCTTACTGATTCCTCTGTTCCAATAGGGCCTCCTGAAACCTCATAGAATATCAAGAAGATAAGGGGCAGAACAGAAAGCTTTGGCACTGAGGAAGGGCTGCTGGCACGATCTGTCGAACCGGCAACGTCCTCACCTTCAGGAGGCAAGCCGAGCTCGGCCATAATGCCTCGTGGACTAACCAAGGCCCCAAAGCTACAATTCTTAGTTCAGTCAGCCGTTTGCATGCCTAATCCATTCTTGGAGTCCATATCACCCGTGGAGGATATCTGTTTGACGTGCAGAGAGCACACTCGCTCGGCAGACAGGATCTTGAGTAAAGCTCTGGTTTTATAAATTCAAGGATTTTCACTGAGCATAGATTCGATTGACGGGAAATTCCACCGTGTTAAGATCAGAAATCTCACGATGATGAATGGAGTCATACGTTCGTAACTACTGCACAAAGCAACTAAGGTGAGACCGACCTGAAGATCCAAAAGATCTGAACGGATCGCAAGTTCTCCACTCAGAAAGGCGGGGGATTTTTATCGAAAGATCTGAGAAAGCCGATGCCGGGAACTGTAGCCAAAGCACCAGCTTACATGCCTACCCGTCCAGGCATTGCACTGACGAAATGCATGTCGAAAACCGGCTAGAGGACGCCATAGAATATCTCATCAGAATCCAAAGCAATGGCTATTATTCCTTCTTCTCTGCTTTCCCAGCTCACAATGCTGCATCAGTCACTCATCTAACGCCAGAATTGAATTTTGTCTAATCTACGGCGAGAAAGTTGCTATTTTTTCCAAGCTGTCGCATCTACTTAGCTCTCGGACAATAACCAGGATACTTTCACCCTTAGCCAGACTCCCAAGCTTCAATCGACGTCCTTGAATTAAATCCAAAACTGCCCTTTTAAAAAATCAAGCAGATGCAAGGCCATGATGCGATAGCAAATCTGGATGATGAAATTTAGCTGGCCCTTGCAAAGCGATCGATCGATGGATGGGCGAAACGACAAACGAGTTCCCGGAATTCAATTACATTTTTTTCGAGTTCACTTACCTTTTTCTCAAACTACATTATTTTAAGAGCCAAAAGATAGGGGTTTAGTTATACCGTCGAGACTCGAAACCGAGTAGCAAAGTTTTACCAGCTAACGACCTGCAAGCTCAGGTGGCGGCAAGGTGTCTGCCCACACCTTCTAGACTCTGCCTAGCAACGTAGGTCTCGAGGAGATGTGCCCCTCATAGTGGACCATAGGTCGGCGAGTGCAAGAAAGATATTGGTGTGAAGGAGGTGTAGCAATTCAATAGTTATGCACTGAATATCCAGTGGTACAGTTTTTGGCGTATGAGTTTGATCAAATTTTCCATTTTGTTATGTGTTTTTTAGCTCTAAGCTTGATCAATGTACCATGGATAGAATACTAGAGTGAAAATCTTTCTGTTGGCCCACCCTCAACAAAATGTATAGTTTGTGTAAATATTTACATATGGATTTGAGTTGTTACAAAATTTTATGATACTCAACATGAGTTGGATACTTGTCTTTCTCTATCGATTTTTTTAATTGTTGCCTAATGATTTTCATATGAAGAAATTTGCATTAGTGATTGATATGAATTGTTTTGAAATGTAGATTGATGCCTAAGATAATGAGGTGGATTGTGATGTAGTAGGATACGACTCCTCCCTCCTTGCATCCTTTATCCCCACGACGAGGACAAAAGGGGAGGACTAGATTGGTATTGATATCTCAATTGAAGCCTTGCCATTAATAATGCCTCTGAAAATACATTTGGTTAATGGATGTTCTAGTTGATGGATGTTTACATGCTTGACATACACTAGGAGTGGAAGTAAGTATACATCATAAATTTCCATGAGTCGAACCAGATAATTATACAATGGGTACCATTTTCTTAAACGTGGGATGTTTTTTGGCAAGCGTGCCAAAAAATGGTGAGCACACACTCTCTCTTCTCTCTCCTCTCTTTGAATGTCCGTTTCCCTCTCTCTAATCATGCATGTACTCTCTCTTCTTCTCAACTCCCCTCTATCCCCTCCTCCCCCTTTCACCAGTGCCCCCCTCCCCCAATCTCCCCTCCTACGTCCCCCCCCCCCCACCAACCTCTCTCTCTCTCTCTCTCTCTCTCCCCCCCCCTATCTCTACCCATCTCCCTCCATGATTCTCCCCATCTCTTCCCATCTCCCTCCACCTCTCTCTCTCTCTCTCTCTCTCTCTCTCTCTCTCTCTCTCTCTATCTCTCTCTCTCTCTCTCACACACACACACACACACACACATGCACGCGTGCATGCACACACACATAATTTCAAGAGAAGGGTGCAATAAATATCTTGAATATTTGTCTTGTGAAGTAGGTCAAGGTCTAACTAAGGATATATATAAAAGACTAAAATAAACATATGGAGAAACATAACCATTTTGTTGAAGAGATTGGAGTGGTTTATAAGTATGATGTTGATCAATTATGCAAGTAGGCATTGTTGGAGGTGGTGGCCTTCACCCCTTGATTGAGCTAAGGGGAGCATGGTTTATTGGCAGGTGTCGCGCTGTAGGATGCATGGCATCAGTGGGATTTAATCCCATAAGCATTAATGGGGCCCTAATGGCCTTGGATATATTGGTTTGATTTCCCTCTCTCTCTCAACCCTCCTGGGACCTTTTGTGGGGAGATAGAGGTATGTATGGATAGAAGGCGAGGGATTGGGACCCCCCCACACTTGACACTCTCCTTAGGACACATGGCAGCCATGCACGCTGCCAACATAGGTGTTCCCTATAAGATTGTGGTGGAGGGATGGCGATTGCATGACTATGGCAATGGATTGTCCCGATCCCTGTGGCGACTTTGAAGTGTGACTCGATTTGTGTATGTCAACAATGGTGACAACTCTTGATGACTCCCTAACACATGTGTGTCCCTCCTACCAAATGTGCTACCCACGTGGCATTTGGTGGTGGCTTGCTTTATATTGGACCGACCTTTTGTGGTTTGGTTGTGGTTAGGTTTGACCAGTCAGTCATGTTTTTTTACACTAGAGTTTGGCCATAAGGGTTGTTGGAGGTGATGGCCTTCACGCCTCGATTAGCTAAGGGGAGCATGGTTTATTGGTTGGTGTCACATTATAGGACATGTGGCATTGCTGGGCTTTAATTCCATAAGCAATAATGTGGCCTTAGTGGCCTTGGATAAATTGTCTTCATTTTCCCTCCCTCCCTCATCCTTGCCGAGACCTTTTGGGTGGATAGAGAGGTATGAGTGGATAGGAGGTAATGGATTGGAACCTCTTGCACTTGGCGGTATCCTTGGGACATGTGGCACTATGTAGGTTGCCAACAGGCATGACTATACATTTGAGACTACTAGTTGAAAGCAATCCAAGTAAGTTTGCCTTCTTAAAGAATTCCACCAAACACATATACAAAACCAAAAAAAAGAACACACGCAAACAAAGTCAATTTATACTATTTAAAAAGACTACCATGTGGCATTTCAACCGTCAAAATGCCATGTGTCAAATTTTTTTCCAAGTGTCAAGTTTTTTCAGATTGTCAAAATGCCGAGAGAGAGAGAGAGAGAGAGAGAGAGAGAGAGAGAGAGAGGGAGGGAGGGAGGGAGGGAGGGAGGGGAGAGAGAGAGAGAGAGAGAGAGAGAGAGAGAGAGAGAGAGAGAGAGAGAGAGAGAGAGAGAGAGAGAGCATGTGCTCGTGTACACACACACACGCATGCGTGTGCCTTTTAAACGCTCTTGCATCAATTCCCATACATGCACCTAAAACTTTGTAGCTTGAAATATACCTTTGATTTGTTTCTAAATCCCAAATCTGAGCACACGAGAAGAAAGGGCTTGAAATATCAAGTAATTTCCCTTTTGAAACTTCTCAAATGCATCAAAGTTATGACCCTTCGAAGTTTTGGTTATGTATATGTGAAAAGGGGCAAAAAAAAAAGGCCACATGGCATTTCGGCCACCAAAGTGACATATGACATCAAACTATACACGTGTCTATTTTTATGCCATGTGGTACCTCGACGATCAAAATACGATGTGGCCTTTTTTTGGGGGGGTCCCTTTTCACCTATACATAGCCAAAACTTCGAAGGGTCATAACTTTTGATGCATAACTTGGATCGAGGAGGTTCAAAAAGGAAAATTACTCAAAATTTCAAGTTTTGCTTATGTGCTCAAAATTGGAATTTGACCCCAAAAAAAAGGAAAAAAAAGAAAAGGGTATTTTTCAAACTATTGTTGGCCACACACGTGGCCCAAAAATCACACCAAGTAGAGGGGGGTCTCGATTCCCCATCTTCCTACCCATGCTACCTTAAACATTGCAAGCACCCCATGCTTATGGGATTAATCTTTCCTTCATCCACATGTCATACACTACCTGCTTGAGGCATTATTCTTTGAAATAGCTACCTTATCTTATTAGCCACACATAGATCTCCTTATGCCTTGTGAAGGGGTTTGGGCTACACAAACCATATTCCAACCCCTGCCCATGGGCCAAACACTTGAAACAACATCTTGGCCTTGAAATACAAGATCTTGACACCACATGTTGGGAATGCCAATTATGGTTCTCCTTCATGGGGAGGCACATTTTTGTCTAAGGTTTGAAGAGGTGTGAAAAATGTGTTGTGATTTGAGGTTGTGAACTGGATTGTCCATAGTGATTGGTCCATGCATGAGATGAGTGTTGGGATATCTCAAGGTGTATGCCTCAGGCACACCTTGGTTTCTGTGTGAGTGCTAGAGGCACAGTTAGGTGCCCACAAGCACAGTTAGGTGGTGAAGAGCCACATAGGATGATCGAGAGAATCTAGGAGCAGATTGAGGAGATGATTGTGGAGCTCTGAAGTCATCAGTGATGTTAGTGAGCATGTATGAGGTGCCTACTTAAGGACCTCACTCTTCTTCATTCCATAATGCAAGTATTCTGAGTTTGTGTCCACTCTTTGCTTTCCTTTCAGCTTACCAACATGGTATCAGAGCCCTTTGATCCCCCTTGAGCCCATTTCTACCACATCATCTTCTTCTTCGTCATCTTCTTCTTCCCCATTTTCCTCCTTCCCAAAATCTTTGAGAGCTTGGTTCTCTGCCTACAAATGACCATTGCCCAAACCCTCTGAGCTGTAAACTCCTCTAGTATGGGCGAACTTCCACCTGCAAGCAATTGAAAAAAAAACGTCTCTGTTGGCTGCCATTCTCCAAACAACGCATTTTTTCACCATTCTTCTATTGCTCAATACTCCCTGCCTGCTGTGCCATTGCTTGAGCCCTCTTAGGAGTAGATGGGCGACCTCAAGACGAAGATTTTGAGTCATTTTTCAGCTCATTTGGTTCAGTAACGAAGGAGAAATCGTCAAAACTCAGGTTCAGCCTGTAATAACTCCCCCGGGCAATAGCGCGTGCCATTTCATCCAACCTCTGTGCTGGACCCTCTCTGGTATATGAGCTTTCTTTTGCTTTAGAAAGCCCTCTTTTCCTTGCTTTGAAGAGTGAGCTACAAGCCCTCCAAGTTTAGTCCTTTGGTTTTGACAAGTTTTTGAAGATGATGCTACATAAAATGCTACTCTAGCACTTCTGAGTTTTTGAAGTTTTCAATAGCATCAGTACAAGTGTGGCTTTAGTTTTTCTTTGAATTGCTAGACCTGGTTTTGATTGGAAAGTATACATTTTAGCCACCTCTATGAAGCATGTAAAAAGAAGCATCATTGATTGAATATTGGTCACTAGTCTTTGCTACATCAAGTGCTTATATTTTGGAAGCCTTTCAGTTATTTTTTGCCTTGTAAGAGAGAAAGACACTGCCCAATATCTGGGTTAGACCCTCTCATGGCTACCCTATTGAATCTAGAGAAGTTTAATGGAAAGGGCTTCCACACATGGCAGATGAA
The DNA here is from genome assembly GCF_047967505.1 of Dipteris shenzhenensis. NCBI lineage: Eukaryota > Viridiplantae > Streptophyta > Polypodiopsida > Gleicheniales > Dipteridaceae > Dipteris > Dipteris shenzhenensis. The sequence goes on from NC_141605.1 coordinate 6,145,276, forward strand.
GGTGAAATTTGCATTGATGAGGGAGAACCTCTGGGGACTTGTCAAACCGACTCCAACTGCTTCTTCTACAGCCTCCAATGCTGGAGAATCCTCAACTCGGACACGCCCGGCAAGGGATCCCGCTAGAGAGGAGAAAGCATATGGTATCATTGCTCTTGCTTTAGGAGATGATTATATTCACCATATCTCTGACTTAGAGTCTCCTTCAGAAGCTTGGCAGAAGCTTGACATGATTTTTGGTGCTAGCTCTCACATCTCTAAATTATCACTTAAAATCTCTTTCTTTGAATTGAAGATGGTTAGTGGCACTACTTTAGCAGCTCATGTCAACTATATGCGGAGTCTTAAGAAGAAGAAAGGCATATGGAGCTCAGGAAAGGCAATGACACTGTTTATGCTGTAAAAGTCCAGAAGGGCAAGTATACCCCTTGCAATCACTGTGGAAAGACAAATCACCTTTCAAAGGACTGCTTCAAAATTAACCCATGCAAACACTGTGGCAAGAACAACCATCATGAGAAGTTTTGCAGAGCCAAAGCAAAGACAGAAAATGCAAATCTACTTTCAGTTGAAGAGCCTCCACAAGATGAGGCATCCTTTGAAGATTATGCATTTTAAATCATCTCTATGTATGCTCCAGATCTCTCTTTTTATGTCAAGGTACTCAGCCTGGATAGTCCTCCAAAATGAATGAAATAAACTATTGTGTTTTGTGTGTTTTGTAAACACCTCTGGTCACCTTATGATGTAGGCCATGTGTATGTTTTGCTCCATGGTACCTCCTGTAGACATTGTGTGCATGTACATGCAGGGGAGATAACCATTGGAAGGTCTTTTTGTATTCCCTTTTTGTTTACCTTACACCCAAGGGAACCCTTGCTAGCATGAGAACCTAGCCATAGATTTATCCTTGACCACCATGAGATGGCATGAGAAACTATGAGACTAGATGTATCCTTGACATAGCCTGAGGCATTCCCTTGAGGGGGGGTTTGTTGGGATATCTCAAGGTGTATGCCTCAGGCACACCTTGGTTTCTATGTGTGAGTGCTAGAGGCATAGTTAGGTGCCCACAAGCACAGTTAGGTGGTGAAGAGCCACATAGGATGATTGAGAGAATCTAGGAGTAGATTGAGGAGATGATTGTGGAGCTCTGAAGTCATCAGTGAGTGTCCACTCTTTGCTTTCCTTTCAGCTTACCAACAATGAGAGGCAATTGGCTGGCTGAGACCGCTTCACGTGCATGGCATACAAGTGGCAGGAGTGAATCGATGATGGTGGTGGTGCCTCCAGATGGATGCATCTTCTACAAAGATTTGTGGTAACTTTGTTCTAGGTCCTTTTGTCGAGGGCTCAGACCGAAGAAGTCTCTACATGTGATGAGAGTCGGTTAGAGGTCATACGGCAGCTGCTCATAATTTCATAGGGTCCTTAGTATATGAGTCTTTTGGGTTTCTTGTAAGGCCAACAAACATGGTAGGGGTGAGGCTCTATCGATTGTTAGGTTTCGTGAATGTATAAAAAGTTTTGCTTAGAATTTCATGTGGGATCTACGCACAGAAGATGGATTGCGATCTCGTTATATTTCATGTGGGATTTCTCTTGAGTTTGAGTGTGTGAGGGTGTATGCTAAGTTGGCATCGCTTCCAACTTTGTAAATATTAAAAGGTTCATTATTGTAGTTTTCCAACAATTGGCTTAGTGTTGTTGTTCATGAGTGGGATGAAGAAACGCAATTTGGCAAGCATCTATATCGACCAACTATTTGAGGCTTGGAAATTTAAGAAATTGAGGAGCAACAATCGAAGGCAGCGTGAGAGATCTCTTGATGTGTTGGTCAACGAGTGTGATCAGCTCTTTCAGGACAAGTCAAAAGTGCATGACTATTTACATGGACCATGGATTCTCTAAAGAAAGTGAAATATGAAGCATACTATTGTGAAATTTAATGGGCGGAGCTTGTGATCTGGTAGTTGTCAACAGATTGTGGCTCAAGCAGTAGAGTTTAGGGAAATAGTCTCCTGTGCAAAAAAAGAGTTGACCACCAATGAAGCAGATAAGCGATCCTGGAAGAAAGATAATGGCAAAGCAATTGGGATGTTGGGAAGAGCACTTGGAGAGGACTATTTCATTATCTAGATGTTATGAAGTCTGCTATTGACAATTGGACTGTTCTAGAGGCTCTGTTTGGGGCAAAGATGAGACGTTCGAAAGATACTCTCAAATAGGAATCATTCAACTTAGATTGGAGAGAGTGAAGACTTGGCATTATTCTTGAAGTGCATGCAAACTCTTCTGAAACAACTTCACGAGATTGATTCAAAAGTAGAAGATGAAGACTAGAAGGCAATCCTTTTGAAGAGCTTGCCCCCAGTTACAACGAAACAACTTGGTTCCTATTGAAGAGCTTGCCCCCAGTTCCTATTGAAGGCAATCCCAGTTACAATGAAACAACTTGAATTCTTAGGCTAGATGATGAATACTAGAAGGCAATCCTATTGAAGAGCTTGCCCCAGGTACAATGAAGCAACCTCAGACTCTTAGGCTGGATGATGAAGCATATTTTATCAATTGACAAGAAAAGCAGATTTTATCAACAATGAGTCATAGCGTAATAACAATGACAAGAAAAACTTATAATTTATTTCAATGAACAGGTGACAAGAGAGAGAGAGAGAGAGAGAGAGAGAGAGAGAGAGAGAGAGAGAGAGAGAGAGAGAGGTGAAATCATGGATAGGTGGTTCAAAAAGTAGTGTCATTGATTACTTTATCAAGTGCTAATAAGCAGTGGCTAAAGGTAAGAACATGCGAGTAAGAAAGAATGGGTAAATGTGCTAATGTGCAAGTAAATAGAATGGGTAGTGCTTTGTCATTGGAAAGAATGAGTAGAGAATATGGATTTATGCTAAACTATTATTTCCATTTCTTTCATCCACGTTGTGTCACATCTCTCTCTCTCTCTCTCTCTCTCTCTCTCTCTCTCTGTGTATGTGTGTGTGTGTGTGTGCATGTGTGTGCGCTAGTACTGCATATTGTGCAGGCAGAATAGAGTTTTTCCGTCAACTCTTCCATTTATGTCATGTTCGACGCCTCCTTTAGCTTCCATGCCACCTTTAGCTTCCTCGCTTCTTTCCCCTCTTCCTGTACCTTCTTGTCTTCAATAGCTCCTCCCTTAGGTTGTCATTCTTCCTTCTATCAGGTGTCACTTTGTTATCTTTAAGTATTCTCCATTTTTGCCATCCATTATCATCAACCTCTCCATCATTCGACACCCTCTCTAAGAAGAATTTTGATGATAGAGATGTACAAGACATTGTATGTCCAAGAAAGAATGGAGAAGGCGTAAGAAATGTCGATAAATTTAGACTTGAAAGAGCAGCTGCAAAGGGAAATCGAAGAGCATTCAAAGACAAAGAATGAGCTACAAAGAGCAAGAATGAAGAGAACGGTTCTTGGAGATAGACAACGAAGCAAGAGAATTTGAAACAATGCGGAGTTGACAGCTGGCACTGGAGGATGTAAGCACAGAGTACAGAAACCAAGGTAAGAGTACATCTTGTTTAGCCATTGTATTCGTATATGCGCGTCTGCCTTGCAAGAAAATATGTGATATTGCGAAGTGTACTTATTGCAAGGAAATTTTGCAACCTCAGAAAGAAAACATTGATCCTAATTTAATTCCCGTCAAACAAATGAAGGGTTTAGTCTCCACTGTTGTTGCAAAGAATATGATGCAGGAAAAGAAGTTTAAGAAGGTAAAACATGAAGTTCTTGAAGACCTTGTATCGGAAAGTAAACCTGATGTCACGAAAGTTCAAGAGGCTCTTGATGTGAGCAGAGTGAGAAGAAAGGGATATGCTTCAATATTTAGAGTTGTGTCATCAACATTTAAAGATCAATGGATAAAACGTGTGTTGTTACCAACACCAACACAAGTGTGGAAAGAACGAGGCCATCTCAACCAAGAAATTGATAAGTTCATTGGATAGTACTTTTATATCGAAAGTGTATATGAAAGTTAAAAGGGAAGCGTTACATATAATGCTTGGAATAATATTTTTGTAATAGGCTCACTTCTAGGTGCTCTCAAAACATCCTTGGTCTTCCTTACTCCAGGTGTAACAATAGAAGGAATACCCAACTCATCATCAATGCTCTGTTCTGAGCCACTGGATTCACCATCCACATAAGAGTGACCTACATTCACATCAAACATGGGCTGATCTACCTTCTCTTTTCCTTTTCGTGATACCTGTATACCACTATCTGCATTGCTTTGAGGAGATTCTTGTTTTCCGAATTGACAGGCTTCACATACCTTATGCATTTCTGCAACCTTGAATTTTGGCAATCCTGTAACAATATTTTGGGACACCAGTCCCATGTGCAAACATTGCTGTACTCAATTCAGGCATGTCCGCATCCAACGTAAACATCCTGCCCTTCTTCTTTCCTTTTGCTATCAAGCAACCATTATTTTTCATATCCTCAACAAAGCATCCATGAGGATTAAATCTGACATGCAAGCCCTGCTCAACCATTTGACCAACAGAAACCAGGTTCTTAGTGACGTTCGGGACATGAAATACATCAGAAAAGTATTTCTTTTTCCCATCCTACATAGACAAAGGAATTTTACCAATCTGCACAATAGGATGTGCAGTATCATGACCAGTCTCCACAAATCGTCTTTCCATTTTCCTTGCATCCTGCATCCATTCTGCATGACCTGTCATGTGGTTTGACGCACCTGAGTCAACATACCACACATCATTACTTTCTTCTGCACTTGTCACAGGTTTGGTCATGTGCTGCACCATAAACAAATGCTCATTTCTGTCATCACCCTGTCTACTAGAGGATGCATAATTGCCTTGCTGCAATTTTCCATTCATAATGTCATTCTGCTTTTTGTAGCAGTCTTTAGCCATATGACCCATTTTACCACAATAGTAGCATTCAACATTGCTGTTTGCATTTTAGCCTCTCTGCCATCCACCATGACCTCTTTGGCTCCCCTGCCTCTAGAGTTACCACATCCTCCTCTAAAGGGCTGGTTTTCTTGAGTTTGCTGCATATTCGGATTTCTACCATGGCCTCCAGATTGGCCTCCTCTACCTCTGCCTCTACCTCTTCAAGACAGTTTCTTTTGAAGTTCCTCCTGAAGAAGATGCACCACCATTTCTCTGCTCTTTAGAAATTAGAAGAGCAAACAACTCCTCAAAATCAGAAAATTTTTCACGGACGGCAATGGATGTCTGGAATTGTGCATAATCCTTTCCTAGACCATTCAAGGTCACAGAAACTAGATCATCATCTTCCACTGGCGACCCAATGGAAGCAAGTGCATCTGCAATTTTCTTCACCTTCATGTGGTTGTTATTGATGCTCATATTTTCTCTCTACACATTGTGCAACTCCTGCTTGAGCTTCATTTTCCTGGCTTACGTATTTGTGCTGTACATTTTTGCCAAAGTATCCCATGCCTCCTTTGGCGTACTTGCATCCTGAATATGCACAATCATAGAATCTAAAATACTGATAGACAGCCAGTACATAACTTTTCTGGCTCTCTCATGCCATCCTTTAAATGCCTGCATTTCTTGTTGATTGGGAACATTAGGAAGCACTGGTTCTTCTTCATTTCCTGTAATGAACTCCCAATAGCCTTTTCCCATAAGGAAATTCATCATTCTAAACTTCCATGCTTGGAAGTTGTTCTTGTCAAGCTTTTCAGTGACAATTTGTGAAAGAGAATCATACGCCATTACAGAACACAGCAAAATATTCTGTCACTGCAAAAACATAGCTTCTGCCTCACAAGGGCAAATCTACAAAACTGACAAAAGTGGTATTTGACCACACAATCACTTTCTAGTTACAATTTTGCATCAATAGGCAATAAGGATGATTCTGTAACTCCCAATATCTCTACGCATAGGCATACGATGCAATTTTTACGGCAACTTTTCATCGACCTATAGAGCAGTGGTCGCATAGCAAAAACAGGGCCTTTTTCTCAGTGCCTGCGGAAATCTTCCACCACCAAAACGGGCCCCGAAATGGCCTCGAATCAGAAAAATAAAGTCACCAAGGGATTTGCCCTCTCCTGCAGCATATATTGCCCTCTCACCATACCACGAAGGGCATCTCAATCTGAGACAATGCACTCTTGCACTTTCCGGCTATGCTACCTACAGAGATTTGCTCCCAAACTCGAAAAAGCAAAGCAACACTGGTCCTCTTACCAGGACACCGCAAAATTGGTTTGCTTTCTTGAGCTCTTTACCATGAACCAGGCTCTGATACCATGTGAAGATAGTGAGAGAGAAGGAAGGAGTCTCACTTGCGGCTTTCTCACATACACAATGGTGGAATACACACAAAGGTGGAGGCTGAAAACAGTTTTCCTCTTCTTAGTTGTGAAAGCCAAAAGAACTCTTGTACAAAGAAATAGAAGAACCCTATATGTGTGTCTCAAACCAAACTCAACTAACTAAGGTGGCATACTAACTGAGCCATGAACTAGAGTAGATAAGGATAACTGTCATCCAGCTATTATTCATGGGCGGTGTACCGACCGCATCTGCAGCTAACAAGTCGGTGACATAAATGCACAACGGTCACCCTGGCATATCACGAGTGGAGCTCGATATCTCAACAAGGACTTGCTATGAGTAATTGAGTGGTGGTTACATAATAACTAACTAGTAGCAACCACCTCTATTAACTATGAGCTCTATGATTGTTGTAGAGTAAATCATAGCCATCACTAAACAAATTGGTATCTATCATTAGGCATCCATTGCTAGCACTTAGCTATCGAGTGCTACCAGCAGCACTCAAGTAGGAGCTCTATAAGTGGTTAAGAAATAATTGAGTAGTAGCTACCATGTCTGTTAAGTATGAGTGCTAGACTTGTTCTTGTAGCAAATGGTAGCCACCACTAATTGGCATGATAGCTGTCATTAGGTGCCCATTGCTGCCATTACCATGGGTGGTGGCCAATTGCTTGCATAGAAGATACCATTTGCTACCACTAACCAAGAGTAGGAAATTACTTTGCAAGCTACCACTTACTGCCAGTAAGCGAGAGCAATAGAAACACGATACTTGCCATCACTTGCTACCACTTGCTGCCACTAAGTGAGAGCAATAGAAACACGTCACTTGCTACCACTTGCCACCAATTGCCACCAGTAGCTATCAATTGCTACCACTAGCGGCAATGTCAAGAGAGCTACTAGTCCACTAAATCCATATGTGGTAGCTACCGAATGATTGTGCAGTAGCTACCTTGTAGTAGGTAATTATTTTAGTGGAAGCTACCACTTGCTGCCACTTAGGCAATTATTTTAGTGGAAGCTACCAATTGCTATCTCTAAGAGAGGCAATTATTTGAGTGGAAGCTACCACTTGCTGCACTAACCGGGGCAATTTTTTGAGGTGGAAGCCACCACTTGTTGCCACAGAGTGAGAGCATCCATAACTCAGGAAGACAATTTAGTTGGCAATCAGAAACAAAGTCAGCTTTGAAGTATGGTGACCAAAGGGTTTATTTGTATACCTCAGGTGACCAGATTAATCATCATTGGAGGGAACATGCTGTGCTCAAGATTCAATGCCTATTAAAAAATGTAACTTTGGAGATGCTTTCATCAGCTACATTGATTATTTGAGTGGAATTTATCACTTGTTGCCACTAAGCAAGACAATTATTTGAGTGGAAGCTACTACTTGTTGCCATTGAGTGAGAGTAGCCAATAACTCACAAAGACAATTTAGTTGGTAATCAGGAACAAAGTCAGCTTTAAAGTATGATGACCAAAGGGTTTATTTGAATATCTCAAAAGGTGACCAGATTAAACATCATTGGAGGGAACATGCTGCACTCAAGATTCAACGGTTATTAAAAAATGTAACTTAGGATATGCTTTCATTAGCTACAGTGATTGAGTACATGTTTTCACTCAATACATGGCACTTAATTTAGGTTACAGATATTCAATTTGCATGATAGAACATTAGCTACTCATGTGCTTGTTGGTGGCACTAGCATAATGGTAGTTCCCTATCTGCAACAGCTTGCCACTAATAGAACAATGGTAGGTATTATTTTGGTCCACTAGACCACCACCTCTTGGTTCTATACCTTGCAGCAACTGGTATGATGCAGAGTGCAAGGCTTATCGTCGATAGCTCCGACTTGAAACCAGATGTCACCTCCCGAACACACCAGACACGGTATGCAAGTACTGACGTCTCGTACATCAAAAGAAGCCTGCATTTCTTCGTCGAAATGAGGAGGAGCTGTTGAACATCTTGTACAGCAACAACTCTAAGGATTTTGGTGGAGATTCCTTGAGCGTAGATCTCCATCACCCCTCATCGACACGAGAGTCTGGCACACATGCACACCATCTTTATGATGTCCCACACTAGCCCACTCCAGATCTCATACACACCTCGCCCCACCACTTGCACGTTGTTCACCAGAGTCACTAGTTATGTGATTGTCTTGAACTAGCGTGGTTGAATAGACATTAGTTATTGACCAGCCCGATGGTTGAAATTATTGTGTTTCTTAGTACTTAAATTTGTTAAAGTTAATTTCCTGCTATTCAGGTCATATACCACTATTTCTAGACCAAGATGGCTTGGACTTAATGTGATACAAGAACTAACCCAGCCCGGTGCTGGTTCCAGACAAACAGTTCACAACAAACATCAAGTAGTTACTGACATAAATTGTGAACATACAACTACAAGAGAACTATGCTTTTGGTGCTTTTACTTGTCACACGAAAACTTGAAACTCTCTATCTATTAACTTTTTCCAATATTTTTAATGAGTACTAACAAACTAATATGTTTAACAGTACTAATAAACTAATATGTTTAATGTAGGTGGAGTTCTTTCTTGCCTTCAAGCAGAGCCACCCGGAGGTATAGATGCACCAAAGGGCCTAAGTTGAAGACTTACTTTGTTTGCAAGCTTAAGGATCGATACACTTGTTGTTGCATCACACATGTGCAGATGTCTTTTTTCAAGGATGCTATAAACCACTTACGACGGGTCTCGTTTGGTGTGCATGGAGCAATGTGCAATTGCAGATGTGAAATTTCTGGTTCAAGTGATAGATGCAACACAAGTGTGAAAAATTTCGTAGACATAACTCTGCTTTGGGAATCTGTCCTTTGCCCGAAAGCAATCTGTGCCAGTTGCCATGCCCTTAAGTTCTTGATGGGACAATGCTCTTCATGTGGAGCAGGGAAAATGACATGTTGCCCAAGGGAGGAATCATTTACTGCATGTACAGTGTCTGTAAAGATATTTGAGGATGTCCAAGTTGGAAGCATAGTTGATGGGAAAAAGAAAAAAAGGAAAGTTCTTTCATTCAAAGAGATGCAATGCAGGGAGCTTTTGGTAATGTTTAAGGACCACTTGAACAAGTTCATAAAGCATAACTTTGTCTACAGATGGCAGGTAGAGCAATTCAAGGAGTGTCTTGTTTGCTTCTCCAAAGAGGTGGTGGTATCTATCGTAGATTTTGTAGAAAACTACACTTTCAGAGAACAAAATGAGATCCAATCCATACATTGGCACTCCAACCAAGTTACAATCTTTGTCCAAATTACGTATGTGGGTATTGTAGGCATCGTCCACAAATACTATCACTCTTATATATCCGTTGATAGGATGCATGACACTCTTTTTGTTCAGCATTGCTTTATGCTCCATTATAAATGGCATAAAGATCAAGGCATTGAGGTCAATGAACATTAGGTGTGGTCAGATGGAGCAGCCTAATAGTTCACATCAAAGAGGCCTTTTTACTTCATTACTCAATATGGCACAATGACAGCATGAAAAATGACACATAACTTTTTTGGTTTAGAACATGGAAAGGGTGAAACTCCAATGTGCAAAGAAATTGATTTTATTTCTAAGAGAGACATTGTCCAAAGGGGCTGATGCCACATACCCCTCAAAGGCTCGATCTGTTACTCGAGTGTTTTGGGAAATCAAGGAAGGTGATGTGGACAGAAGCAGAAATTGGGATTGTAAAGCTGTGCCTAATTCGCGTGAGTTGCATTGTGTGTTGGGCTATTCTTTAACAAATGGGACAACTTGATGGCACCTTAGGTGGTGGAACACTCAACAAAACATGACTTTTTTTCCCCCACATGTTTTTTACAAACTCCATCTGGGCTTCTACACATATTACTGTCATGTCTTTTTCAAGTCGACCCTAGCCACATCATCAACAGATTTTGTGTCTACCAAAGAACTATCAAGTGTCTCAATGGTCAATGTCAACCTCCCAATTATGTGTTTTATTTGGTCCATCTTGATTACATCAACTGTCATAGCACTCTCCTCCACTTGCAAGGTAGCCTTAGTAGTCTCTAGTTGTGCCATAAAAGTATCTACCAGTGCTCTTGCACCCTCATCACGATGCATATCCGCCTTGTGTTCCTCAAGTGCCTTCATCGCCTCATTTTGTTCTAATAGTGCTGAGGAATGCATTTTGGAAACTTGGACTAGCACACTATCCAAGTCTGCAAGAGGGAGGGCAGCAAAGATTTTCTTCTTCGACCTTTGGAAATCTGACGAATTGGGTGTATCCCCTACCTCAACTGGCATACCCTTCATTTGACAAGAGTTTGGAGGTGCCTCCACAGAGTGGAAAGCTCCACCTCTGTCGCTTTTGCATCAGCTTGCCGGGTTCCATATTTGCAATTATGCTCTCACAAAAGGATGCCCAATCAATTGCCCCCTTTAGATGTTCAAAGAGAAACCCCCTTGCAAATGCTGGCCTCACGGTCCTGCACTTAACCTTGGAACCTCTCTTCGGCACAACGTCGAAACAAACCAACCAATCTTGCGCAGTGAAATCATCCTCGCCAAGGAGTCATGCATCTTGGCCGCTATTGCAGAGGTTTTATACCTCATGTGCTTGGGTTTGAGTCGTGCAAAAGACTTTTTTCCTCTCAAATGCCATGTACAGAGGATGCCACTGGTTCATCTGCTCAAACACAAAGTGTAGGAAGAAGGCATGCTATGAAAAGGTGCATGAAGATGCTATCATGCACGAAGTAAATCAACAAAATTGCAACCTAAATTTGAAACCTCAGCAGAGTCACTGGACTGTCAACCTCGAGCACTCTCGATGGTGTTCCTTTCTTTTTTTTCTGTGGAGGAGAAGGTGACACAAGACTATCAACCTTGGGCACTCTCGATGGTGTTCCTTTCTTTGTTTTTTGCGGAGGAGAAGGTGACAGTGAAGCTGAAGATGAACATGGAGTTGCTGCCTTCTGTTTTTCTCTCCCTGCTTTCTTTGGAGAGGCAGAGTGAATGGGTGAGGTAATCTCCTTTCCGCGCGTCTTCATTCTGCCTTGGTTGTGTGCAGCTTTTGCCAGTCCCTGCAATAGGATGTTCAGCAGGATATCTAACTAAAACTGGCAACCAGCATTGAATCCTAGAGAGTAGTTTTCAAATTAGAGTATCATGTTCAAATTAAGACGAACTCCCAGTCACTAAGTGTGGTAGCAAGCCATCCTTGCAACCCCCATAAAAAGTGGTAGCTAGTGTACCACCTATCATGCATACACCCAGGCGGTGTTCAGTGAGGCTGAAGTCACCTCAATATGAAGCTACCAACCAACGATGATGAATCCACAAATCTATTGGGAGTTTATACCTCTACACAAACTTCATATGCTAACATATTGTGTGCCATATCTCCTCCTCCTCCACGTCCACTTTCAAGTTTGCCTCCATCACTTCCTCCTATTCCTCCTCCTCCTGAATCTCCTCCTCAACCTCCAGCTCCTCCTCCTCCTCCTCCTCCTCCTCTGGACCTCCATCTTCATCTCCATGTTGACCTCCAACTCTCGTCCTCCACTTGTCTCTCCATCTCTCCTCATTCATTTGTCCCCACACGTCCACCTATGCCTCTTGTCGTCGTCCTCCTCCACCTCTCCACCTTTACCTCCACCTCTACCTCTACTTCTCTTAAACTTTCACCTTCTATGCCTCACCATCACCACCACTTTCTTTGCCATTACACTAACAACCACCACTACCATCACCTTCTCCTTTAACTCCTCCTTCACCTCTATCTTCTCGAGATCTTCCCCCACCATCACCACAATCTTTTCTACTTTCTTTGTTGTCACCATCATCACCTCTTCCTCCTCATTTTCATTTGCTTTCTCTTCGTACTACTCCCCCTCCTCCACCCTCCTTGTTTGCACTACAAATTCAATGCTAATTTGTGTACATATTGTTGATCTCTTTATCTCTATGTACATGCTTAGTTACTTATATATCTATGCATAGTATTTTTTATGTTTTAAAAAATACATTCTATCACATAGCATACAATATGTAATACACTATATGCTATAAACATACAATGTATGCAGTGCAACAACCTATTTACATGTATGAAAACACATGCACGTGCATGAGCGCGCATGCGCGCGCACGCACACACATATTTGCGTGCGATGCAAGCAGACAGACATGTGTGTATGTGCAATATACATTTAAAAAACTGCACATTTTTATTTACGAAAAATACATTTTAGATTACCACTTTTCAAAAAAACCACACAAAGTGTGCATGAACTAATTAATATTGAATGTCAACAAGAGGCAAGGATTATTTACTCATGAAATTCAAGAATAATTAAGTATGGAACTATCTCATTACATGATTATATTCCCATACTCTTTTTCCACCACCAAATTGAAGGAGTTGCTATTGGACACATAGTGGAACATTAATTTCAAGTACTTGGATCATAGTGGATTTGTAGTTTCCCTCTAAAATCTTCGTGTGGTTAACACCCTTGCATAAGCACCTACCAACCAAGTGATTACTGCAAGTAATGACTTGGCGTTAAATCATCATACATGACATGCATTCTTTGATTTAACAAGAACTTTCGTCTACACAATAAAAACTTGCAAAAGTTTATTCCATCTCTAGTTTAGTGCTCGAGCAAAAATCAAACGTTGTGGTTGAATAAATAGAGTGTTGTAAGTAATACAAAAGGCAGCTCTTTCTCATGCTCTACCTTGAACACTTTGGCATAGGTGGCATTAGTAAGAAGTAGCAAGAGAGGTCAACCTTCCAAAATGAGGAAATAGAAGAAATGTTCACATGTGACGATAAAGTGGACGTTTAAGAGAATAAAATTTGAAAGGGAGGAAGCATGTTAACCGAGACAATACAACAAATTGAAACTCGTGTGAGGGAAAGAAAACTTGCTGCGTTCACAAGCAATAGTAATACAAACTACAGATATATACCTCCAGACAATGGTGTGTACATGTACAATGTTATTATTCTATACTAATTCCATCGTCGGACAAGCTAATTACAGATCTACTGCATAAAGTTTCAGAGACCAGAGCTTCACGGCCAAATTATGGGGCCTGTGTGTAACATGTTCTACACAAGCTTTGCATTCAATATCCTATGGAGAGCTTTGTGCTTCCTTCTGGCTTTCTTCGCAGGCCTTTCCAGGCCAACAAATGATTCATCATTTCCCCGTCTGTACAAATCGGCCAATAACTTGGACCGAGGCGTCGCTCGTTCATCAAATTCTACATCCAAGGCATTCTCGTACCTGGAATCCCCGCTCGCCTCCAAAGCTCGGTCGGATGTTGAAGCCGTGCGAGAGGGTTCAAAGCTGCGCGCTGTATTAAACGATCGTTCCGTCGAGCACGAAGTCATGAGGCTGTCTACATCCTGGGAGCACTCACGAACCCGAACCTTTTGAAGCTCAGCAAGCTGCTCGACGGCCAGCTTCTCCGCTTCCGTGCAGGCGGAGTCGTCCCCGGGAAGAGAGAGCTCGGAATTATCGGCAGCGTGGCCGGGATGGGACGCAGGAACCCACCGCCCAACTTGAGCCTCACTGCAAAGAAGCACAAAGAGAAAATCCTGACTGAGCCGAAGAGAATCAAGAAGCTGTGGGAGCGCGTATGAGGGCAAGGAAGGAAGCGAACCTGGAATAAGAACGGGAAAGAGAGGGAGGAGGCGAAGGGTCAAAGGCGGAGAAGGGGAGGACAACGGAGAGGGAAAGGCCGGAGTCGTTGTGAGCTTCGATAATCTTCATAGGAAAGGAGAGATTGAGGAGGACGGATTGGATATGCAGGATGGCGAACAGGAGATGAATGGATGCGAAGTGGTGGCTGATGGGTTTTTATACGACATCATCCCTAACACCGATTTTAGCCTTGTTTGCCAAGGTTGTCCAACAGCTTTTCGTTAGACTGATTTTGAACCGTCCGATCCCGATATCCACGGTCACAAATTGCACACCGCATTGACTTTGGAGGCAGTATCGTCCTCTCTTCACTCGCCGCCACGTGGCTTGGACTTACGTGACAAATCACCCCCCCAGTTTTTGCCCCTACGACACACCCCGTTATTGCCCCTGCACCACACACACACACACACACACATTTTTTTTGGTAAATCTACACACACACACACACACACACACACACACACACATCACAACCACAAGCGTGCATACCCATGTACCACACGCGCACACACGTGCTCAAAACCCCGTTCCTCTTCAACGCACTCTATGGTTAAACAACTTTCAACCCTTGCCTTCTAAATTCAACCCAAGTTTGAAAGCATTAGATACGCTTCGTCTTCCAATTTCCTTTATCGTTTTCTAGCTATTGAAGTCTTTCCATGAGAACTTTCTATGCATATTATTAAATATCCTCATCGCACAACGTAATTCATGACACTTTTTTCATATTTTTTCTACAAAGATACATTATGTAAAATCCAAAAAACAAGAGTGCTCATGGGCATTGCCCTCTAGTTTATCGAGAAGTATGCTAGGCTTGAGGAGCTTTTGATGAGAGAGAGAGAGATAGAGAGAGAGAGAGAGAAAGAGAGTCATGACAAATTCTCTTCTTAGAGAATGCAAGTTTTCAAAAAGTAAAGTCAAACAAAAAATGTTAACAAAAGCATTCACGATAGTTGGTTCGAATTTCCCTTTTGGTGGGAAGGATAGATACACTTTTGTTAGCACTATCTCACTACTATAGGTAGTGCTATAGCAAGGTACGCCACTACCTTACTACAATTTTTGAGATAGAAGTTATGGTTTTGTTTCCCTTCAACCAACAAGGACAGATAAAACAATCACACTTGTATTAGAACTACCTCACTAGAGGAGCGTTATAGCAAGCTTAATGTGATTTTCCACATGTTTCTTTTCTTTTTGAAATATTCCTAGTTATTTGAAATACTTGGGTAGGCAATGCACAATGTATATAAAAGGAAGCTTCTATAAAATGTGATTTTCCACATGTTTCTTTTCTTTTTGAAATATTCCTAGTTATTTGAAATACCTGGGTAGGCAATGCACAATGTATAAAAAGAAGCTTCTATTGTAAGGTTGAATGTATTCATACATTGAACGTTCATGTAAGAGAACCCTAAATTACACATCAAGGTGTTAAAATGAAGTTTAAAGAAAATCACTTTTCAATGGGGCATAAAAAGAAAGTAATGGGCGAATTCCTAAAGGTGCACGAAAAAAGTGAAAATATAGATCTAAATAGAAAGATAGTAATCACAACATGAAGAAAGAGCTCAAGGGGCCGAATTGAACCTAGAAACTCCGTAGAGGAGAACACATTTCCAAATCTATCTCCTCCTTTTATCATAAAAGTCTAAGCTAAATTTGGAGGAATAGCAAGAAAGGAGCAAGAAAGTATAAACATGTATTGCACCACTTCTCTCTTGGAATCCTCCAAAGTCACGTCCTCGTAGTGAATGGACTTTACTTTTGGGGCCCCTATTTAGTCTTTCTAGGATGTTGTGCAAGAGAAATACTCCAACTAGCTTTTCTAGTGTAAGGAAAATGCTTCTTCAACTAGGTCTTGTTATGTAATAACATATTTTCTTGGCCTTTAGAAAATTACTTGATCCCATGGAAACATCCAATATATTAAAGAAGAAACAATCCAATAATTATCATCAAATTCTCGAAAAAAAATGAGCAGTCCCCTCATATCTAATAACTAACTCAATAAATTGCCAATAATGTAAATATATTTGTAATGTAGAAATTGTTTGATGTTTGATGCATGTGATCAAGGATGTTTTTATCGAAGCCATACTTATATATTTATATAAAATCCTAGAAAAAGTTTATCGAGCTAGGTTTTTTAAGTTTCATATATTAATAAATATGTTACAAATTTATGTATTTTATTTTGAAAATTGAAGAAAAAGTTGTAAATCTTGGCGAAATTGTAAAATTTTTCTCATAAAAGCTTCAAATCTTGGTGAATTTTTTAAACATTTATTTTTATTATGGCATACAAACTTTTGACTCCAATATAAAAGTTTCGCTTCCTAACGAAAGTAAGAGGAGAAAATCGTCCATGCATGTGATAGTATAGTTTAAATGGTTTGGTACATTTCAATAAGCCACTAAAGAAGTTTGCCTTTTTTTTTTTTTGGACAAAAAAAGTTTTTGTTATATTAGCATATCATCATCATCATCATAAATATTTACATGTTCTTTGGTAAAGAATAACTAGCCCCCATGGGGCGAGTTTCATCAAAACATTTTTGAAGTAAAACATAAACAGTAGCAGCAGAATCAAAAGAGAGGGACATAGGAGCCCTCAGTGTCATCTGTATTGTCATCATTGAAGTATTCAGAGTAATTGAAACTCTTTGAGTCTCCAGAGTTGTTAGTGTCATCTGCCTGGGCTTCACAAGGTGAGTCTAGTTCCTTTTGGACCTTTGTGGAGGGTGCCTAATCAAGAAACTCCGTGTTCTCAGCAGAGACTTCAAAGGGTGTGGAATTATCGATCCCAAAGTAGCTTTGAGTGTGTTCTTGCAAGTCAGCATTGAACAGGGTAGCCTCTGCTTTGAAACTGTGAATCAGTTCTATGATTTTCTTCTGGTCCTGCTCACCTAGTTAACAAACAGTAAGTCAACTTGCAAAATAACTTGATTAAACTAAAGATTATTCCTGGTTATCCATATAAACCAAAGTGCATGTGCTCTCAGGGGTGACCAGGTGTCCTATTTTGTCCTTGCAGAGTCTCCAAGTAAGATGGCCTTCCAATTCACTGGCTCCCCTGTCTCTAGTTAGACTATTTTCCATACCTTACTGGCTATAGGACAAACCACAAAGAGGTGGAAGATATCTTCATTGGTAGAGGGGCAATTCATACATTTACCATTACCCTTCCCAATCCTGAGTCCTTTGACATTGGTCCACATAGATTTATGCAATATGAGCCACATCAAGGCATATATTTTGTCTAGAATTGAAGGAGACCAAATGGCACAAAACCTAAATTTCCATTTCTCTTTGGAGTCATGAAGTTTCCACCTGTCATTATGTAGAGATCCCCCATGTCCCTGCTTGGTGTGGGTATAGGGAAGAAAGAGGTACTCTCCACCAAGGTGAACTCTCTACTATAAACAAGGAAAGATCCCCCTTCCACTGTTGGCTACCACTCCAAAGTTGTATTCTACTCAGAACAAGTGATAGGCTTTTGTTGTTTAGACTGAACTCTCTCCTAATCTCTACCCAAGTTTTCCACCTTAGTTCGGATCTATTCCATAGCTGCCCCCAGCTTTGCAAACCCTTTTTAAAGAGAAGAGCTGCCTTAGCTATATCTTCATCAGAAAGCATAACTTAGTTGAAAATAACAGAAATCCAAATTGAGTCCAAGGTCATAAAAGCTCCTTTATCTGAAAAGACAATTTGGCTTTTAATCCCTTCAAAAGTTGTCCAAAGAGAGACCCAAAGCTAGTTTCCTTTAGGTTTGCAAGGTTCTAGGTTATAAATAGCTAACAGCATGGGGTATTTTTTCCTCTTGAGGACTTTGAGGGGTCTTAGGGAGCTGACATTCCTAAGGAGAAGTTGAGGCCATCTTCAATAGGGTTTAGGATTGCCTTTAAAATCCAGGTTGAGGAGAGTTTCAAAGTAGCCTGTTCTATGTCAATAACTCCTAATCCGCCCTCCTGCTTGGGTTTGATATAGAAGTCCCACCTGACCTTGGGTATCTTACCTCCCCACAGAAAAGATCTATAAATTTTTATGAATCCATTAATTCCAGCTTTGGAGGGGGACCAAGCTGTAAGGTAGAAGATAACAATAGGATAAATGCAATGGCTAAGAACAGTTCTTCTTCCTGCTAGACTAGCTTGAAATCCTCTCCATTTCTCCATCTTCTTTTGGAATCTATTCATGAACTAGTTCCATCTTTGCTTGAGGGAAATATCAAACCCCATGGGGATACCCAATAGCCTGAAGACTTAGCCATGCTTGATCCTCTAGCATCCCATCCCTTCTAACACTTGCTGTTCATCACCTTTGACGGTTGCATATCCAGTATTAGAGTGGTTGATTTTGGACCCAGAGGCTTTGCAAAATATCTCTAAAGACTCCATGGCCACCTTGATATATTGTGACTCATTCTTGAGGGTTAAGTTTGTATCATCAGCAAACTGATGAGATAGATAAGGTGCTTGCTTGAGGGTAGCTCAATACCTTTCCACTTGTTTTCTTGGCTTTCTTGATGAAGAAGCCACCCCAAGAAGTCTGCAGCAATTGCAAAGAGTAAAGGGGCAATAGGGCACCCCTGTCTTATAGATCTTTTAAGCTCAAAGGGTTGGCTCATGATCCCATTAACACCTATCTTTGCTGTAGCATTAATGAGGAGGAGTTTGATAAAAGAAATGTAAAGGGGGCCAAGACCCATATCATCGAGAGCTTGGATGATGAAATCCCATTCAAGTCTATCATATGCCTTGTCAAAGTCAACCTTCAAGAAGCATATGTCCTATTTGTTTCTCTGGCATACATAGCTAGGGTCTCCAGGGTAGTAATCATGCTCTGAATGTTGTCCATCCTCTTGGCCCTAATTTTAGCTCTATCCTTTCTAGCTTTTCCGAGGAACTTTTGGGTCTAGTCAACTGCAGTACACCAGGATTCACTGGCAGAGGGAGAATCAGTGAAAGCCTTGAGCCAAATAACTTTAACACCTTCTTGAACACTCAAGTCAAAAAAATTGGGATCAGCCTTAAACCATGAGGTGGTTTTGGGCCCAGGCCAAAGTCACACTTAAGCAGGATTGGCTTGTGATCTGAAAGAAAGAAAGAGGAGAAGACCTGAGTCTGACAAGAGCTGGTTTGGCTAACTAGACCTTGTGAGACATATATCCTATCAAGTCTAGCCTCTCTTTTGTTGTCTCCCACTTAACTATTTGACCATGTGAAGGTGTCCTTCATCCCCATGTCCACTAGACTTAGCTCTTCTTTTAAGTCTTCCCAGAAAGTCAGTTCTCTGCCTCTGATGACTATTCCTTTACCCATCCATCTGTCCTTGGAACTTTCAACCATGTTAAAGTCACTAGCCAACAAAGCATTTATTTCCTGCCAGCAGAGTGACTCCCAACTAACCATTCTTTCCTGTGAACTGTTAGAAGCATAAAGTGACACCACTGTGAATGTCTACCCATGTATCATGCATTTAACCATAATCCATCTGTTCCAAAATACCCTGAGCATAGTTAGATAGTACTCCAATTGCTAGCCCACCCTTGCCCTCCTCATGGTCAGTGAAGAACCATTTCCTTCTCTTGTCAATAATAGTCAGTCTCTTCTCTAAAGAGGGTCCAAAAACTTTAACTTCTTGTAGAGTAAGGAAAGCAGAAGAAAGAGCATTAGTTCTCAGCCAATAAGCTAACTCTTCTCCTCTGCCAGGGTCAGTAATCCCTCTGACATTGAGTGAGAGGATGGCTATTGTTTTACTTGACATTTTTCTTAGTTCCCTTTCTAGCCCTAGGATTGGGGTTGCTTATTTAAGAGTTTTCTCTTGCTTTGGACCCGAGTAAAAGCCTTACCTTGTTCAGCAGTATCCTTTTCAGCCCCCATATCTTGATCACCTCCTAGGTCTTCCTCACACTGATTTTTGAAGAGGTGATCTCATCCTCTCTGTTTATATCCTCCTCAAAATCTTTTGACCAACCTATTTCAATCTGAGAGTCAATGTCCAGGTTTTGATTTTTTCTTATCCACTCCTCAGTTTCATTCTCTGCCAGGGTGTCAAAAGCATTGTTCAGAACTATGGTGTCATCAGTCATCCCTTTGCCTTTATCCTAAGGGAGCAAGGGTTTGACATGGTTTATCTTATGGAGGACTTTTTCAGTAGAAACTGGCTTGGGGATCCATTTTTCAGCTTGTTTATTGTTGGTAGGTGCAGTATCCTTGGGCTTCCTCCTCTATGGGCAATTCTTAACTGCATGACTAGAGAGTCCACATAGGAAACAAGAGTTTGGAAGATTTTTATAGAGAAGGGGCTATTCCCTGTACACACTTCCATTCCTGTTGACCATTACCAATGTGTTGGGAAGGTCCTCAGCAATATCCATCTTAATACACACTTGTAGGTTAGCTCTAGGATTGATGAAGTTTTCCTTCTCAACTCCAAATACCTCACCCAGACCACTGCACAAGGAAGCTAGTTGGTTGTGTAGAGAGAGAGGGGCAGATCTAGGAGCTTTACCCACACAAGAGAAATAGTGGATCTAGGGAGATCAGGGTGAATTTTCTACTTCCACTTTTGTAAGTAGAGAGGTTGGTGTCTGACAGTCCAAAGGGTGGAGTTGAGAGCCTTGGAGGCCATGCTGGGAGACTCAAAGAGGAAGACAAAGAACCCCTTCCTTAAAAATCTAACATTGGTGACACTAACATTTGCCTTGTCTAACCCAGTTTGCTCTCACCCAATTCTCGATGAAGGCTAGTGGAGGTCTAGGCCTTGGCAAGAAACCAATTAATGCGTGGGTACTAAGCCATTCAATGGAATCAAAAAGCAAGTCTTCATTAATGAAGGCAGCAATTTGCTTACCTCTTGGAGTTTCTTGGCCCTCACCACAAGTAGCCTCTTCTTCTTCAACTAGTTTGGTGTTGTCTTCTAGGGTCTGTGAGTCATCCTTTTCCTTCTTGCGGTGAAGGGCCTCCTTGTTTCCTTCTTCTTCTCCCCCTCGGGGTCTGTCGCTCATGCTTCACTGGGTTTTGGCGGGTTCCAAAAGTTCCTCTTTCACCTCCTTCGCTATATGATCAAAGAGCTTTGAACTACTATGGGGGTCTCTGATTTCTTGTGGCTTGGGGGCTGAGGCAGAGGTAGTGAGTCCTTCCTTGGCCTCCTTTGTACTTCCTGAGCTGGCAAAGTGAGTAGTAAGCTCCTTTCTCATTGGGAGGGAGAAGAACCCTCCTCTAGCTTTTTGAGCAATCGCCGAGTAAGATATCGTGGTGCCACCCCTCCCAACTCTGAAGTCTGACGATGCGCGTCCATTCTTTTCTTGAGGTATTGGCTTTTCACTCAAGGTGGGAGAAAGTCTATCTTGTCTGAGGTCCTTGAGCCCCTTTTCAGGCTTGATTGGTGAAGGTTAGCTGCAAGTGTTCTTTCTCTGGGGAGTTCGGGAATGTGTCTTCAAAGGTCACATCAGAAGACCATTTTGGATGGGATCGATGATCCTGTCGAGTCTAGTCATCAGTTCTCTTTGCTGATACCAAGTCTTCATCATAGTCATTTCCTAGATCTTGTCCTCTATGAGGACTCAGTGGTGGACGGGGGAATTTAGTGTGAAATCTTCTGTCTTCCTCTCCCTCTCCTTCGTCAATTTCCATAATTTTAAGTTTGCCATTTTCGATAACATTTCTAAGTTGTATGTGAAGCACACTAATTCTAGTGATAAGAGAAGATCATGGATGATTTTTTCAAGTTAGTTTCATTAAGAAGCTAAACTTTTATATTGGTATCGAAAGTCTATGTACCCTAATAAAAATTTGACAGATTTGCCAAGATTTGAAACTTTTATGCAAAAAAATTTAAACTTTTGCCAAGATTTACATTTTTTACTTAAAATTTCAAAAGAAAATATATAAAAGTGTACTACATCCTATTAATATTGTGAAAGTTAACAAATTATCTTGATAAACTTTTGCCAAGATTTTATATTGATATATAAGTCGATAAAAACATCCATGGAGAAGATTTTCCCATTTATGAAGGTTTGCTACCATAAGTATACTAGAATTAAAAATAAAAAATTAGATTAACATGGATGGAGATTGTGCATGCTCAAATGGATTTATTAAGGGTTCATGAGGTATTTTTCTGGCCTTATCTTATTTACAAGGACACTCATCATTGTAAAAATATCCAAAAACCTCTACTTGAGGTATAGCTTAAAATTGTGGCCAAAATTTTCCCATAAAATATCATTATTTTGTGGAATGTTTTGCTATGCTATAATGTATCCTTCAAGTGCATTTAAAGAGTATCAAAATTTGGTGATTAATTTCCATCATGGGAATGACATGAATGCTTTAATCAAGGCATTAAGTAATGCTATTTGATGACTTCTTTACAAAAGCAAGACATTTGCCCATTGATAGGACAAGCCTAATAACATCGTGGATGTTTTTATCAAAGCTATACTTTTATGTTAATATAAAATCTTGCAAAATTTTATCAAGCTAATTTTTTACTTTCATAATATTGACAAAACATAGTATGATTATGTATATTTTCTTTTGCATTTCTAAGTAAAAGATATAAACCTTGGTCAAACTTTTAAAGTCTTTGCATAAAAGTTTCAAATCTTGGTGAATGTTTCAAATTTTTATTTTTTTAAGGGCATATAGAATTTCCATGCCAAAAAAAATTTCACTTCTTAACAAAAATAACATGAAAAAAGCATCCCATGAATAACATCTTTTATTCCAAGTCATTCTATAGTGAAATTTGGAACATGTATCTATAATTCGAGTAAACAATTTTATTGTAGTCATTTATTATTTCAATGGAAGCACGGTTACATATTTTGACCAATGCATAGTATTTGTGGACCTATACATGTTTTTCAAGTATAACTTTACGTTGAGAGAGGTTGATAAAATACACATAATTACCATCTTCGTAAAGGATAATCATGATACTGACCCATCTATTGAAATATGTAGCAAACAACAAGTTGCTTGTGAATGAGAATGCAACTTCACACTTTTAAAGGAATATTATTATAAACTGGGCCTTTGCTTGGCACTTTTTTTAATAGGAATATGCACATAAGTACCACACAAAACTACCACTCATGATCTGGCATGAAGATAGCAATAGACAAATCTAGCATTTTTCATTCACCATATATAGAAGGCAAAGAACCTCTTCACTCCCTAGGCCCCCCATATCCTTCTCCAAAAAGGTGCTTAAGTTGAGGATGTTTCTTTCCTCCATAAAGACTAGAAGCATCTTCACTCTCAATTGCCTCCTTTATGCCTATTAAGTATGTCCCACTTTGGGCATCACACTTGGAAAATATTAAGGGCAATAGGATCATATTGTCCTCCTCTTTTTCCACTATCACATCCTTCCTTACCCACCTGTCTTCCGACTTATTTGTTTTCCTCATTTCCTTATCCATCCCACTCTCCCCATGCCTACCCCATTTTTCAGTTTTGAATCCTTTCTTGCCCACATTCGTATTGGTCTAAAGTTGTCTACTCATTTCCTCAAAATGTTCCACTTCTGTTCTCCCACAAGTCCCCTCTTCTATATTTTTATACTATTTCTATGTTTCCTGCTCCATTAATGTAACCTTATTGGCTTTCCATAGTTTTCTATTCTTTTGTCTATAAACATTTTTACAAGGATCGTTTCCATACTTTCCCTTTGGTCTTTATCTAAGCCTTTAAAAAATAATCTCTTTGAGTTCATGCTTTTGACTAGCATGCTTTAGACTAGTGATTCATCAGGTTGAATCTTAATTCAAATGGAGTGAGACTTTATAATTGGGAGTGCAACCACGAGGCCAGAAGTTTGAACTTGCCAACTAGCTACATCTGTTAGCTAAGAGATTAGTAAGGTTTCACTTGGGTAAATTGAGTCCACTTTATGTTTTATTTTTGAGAATTCAAGAATATTTCTTTGTAGTTTTTCATTACTTATACAATTGTTGACCCTCGAATGGGCCTAAAGGTAGTCATTTGGAATTTTGAATAAGAAACAAGAGTCTGGGTTCTCCTCCACAACTTTTCTATATATTAACACATTTCAAGTTGGAAGATTTTTTCCCTAGGTGATAGTAATAAATTAACAATTGCAAGGCAACACCAAGAATTGGTGACTACAAGAAGACAATGGCCATTGTAAACATAGATGAACAGTGGCTGAACATTGAAAATAAATTTTACTATTTAGATACATGTATGAGAGCTAATGTTTTAGTTAAGGACTAGATTTTCATGTCACCCTTATATGCATGGCTTATAGAAAAGCAATGTAATGGGGATTTGGATAGATAATTCAATATTCCTTTTTATGTAATTCTATCTATATAATTTTTATATTATACTTCTCCAAACCTTTTAGTTTTCTTGGGGAGGTCACTATGTATAAACCCTCTATATCATGTGTGTTCAAGGCATATTTACAAAATCCCTTATCTATAATATTTTCATTTAATAAAATTAAAATCTATAAAATTTTTCCAAATTTATTTTATATACACCCTTATGTAATTCACATTTTTTTAAATTTTATAATTAATAAAATCCTTCTATTATACTCACATGATAGGGTTACACAATTTAGTTTTGTTCACCCTTTGCTTCAAATCTCTAAAGTAAAGGAGGTGATTGTGGCTATAATTTAAAAGGTTAGATATAGAAAAAGGTGGGATGGAAAAGAAAATGTATAGATTGAACCCTCTTAAAATATGTATCAATATGTATGTTACTTTGAGAAGGTACAAAAACAAAGATAGGCCAATGAGTCTCCCTCTTAAAAAACTTGTTTCCTCAACTTGTCTACCTACAATTGTGAGGTAAAAAAGAGTGTTATAGTATATCTATTTTGTGAGAGTCTAGATATTATGGCATATTATGGTACTAAGACGTAATCAAAGACTATCAATGTGTGCAATAAAATTAGGACAACGTTTGGGTCAAGAGGAAGATGAAGATGTCAAGGTAGAGATTCCCATGATGTAGGTCACCTTATAGACATGCAATTTAGCACCTTAGTTAACAAAAATATTAACGTATGGATTTATTTTAATTGGGATAATTTGTGTGAATATTAGGGTATTTAAACAAAATATTTTCCAATTTCAATAGTTTTTATGGATATACTAAGGGGATATTGACATGTAACATACAAACATGTATACATTTTGGAGGCGGTGAATAACACTAATTTAAACAAATAAGGCTTAGAAATGGGGTATTGAAATACATGCTTGCTTGCATATGATACATGGGATTTTGGGGGGATATTACAAAGTGACTCCCTAGGGATGTATAGTTCAAAAGATGGAGCTTAGAGATTGTTGAGGGCATGGTGTGGGCATGGTTTAAGAATGTACTAGGAGCGCAAATGGGAAAGTGGGGAAGTAAAAACCTAA